>NC_056726.1:336614831-336733540 GCF_019279795.1 Protopterus annectens | reverse complement strand
AAATGGCAACAAGAAGCATATGTTTGGCCTAAACATGATAGAGAGTATGAGGGTATGTTTGAGGTGGCACATGCTAGAGGCAACAAGAAGTATATGAGGAAGAATGAGGAGGAAAATTTTCAAGGGGGGCGGTACTTTCCTGCACCAAAGAAACAGCAAAGGAGATATTAGAATGTCATTGCAGTCCAAGGATTGTGGACACTGTAGATGCAGGATATACTACTATACCAGACAAGGACTCCACCATGTTGACACCCCCCACTCCTAGGCCAGTTAACAGAGGCATTTTTGGAGACTGTCCTTGACAGCGGGCCAACTATTAGTAGTCATCTAGGTTTCAATGTATACAACTACACTGATACCCCTGTTACAAATGACCTAATTTCCCTTTTCAGTAAAGGAATGAAATATATACCAACGGTAAAGTTTAATTTGTTTGACCTTATTAAGGAAATCAAACTTTTCTGTAGAAGGTTGAACTTAGCCATGCAATTCAATGATCATCCCAACAAGACACTTGCAAACAGAAACCCTAATATTCTAGTGAAAAAAAGTACATACATACCTACTATGAACCCTCAGGTTGCCATATACGAGAACATGGTTTGTCACGACATATACCATTTATACAAAGATATTAGGAATAATAAAAGTGTAGGGAATGCATTTTCAGACAATTTAACTATAGGTGAAAGAAAATGCATGCAAGAACACATCACAAATAAGGAGATTAGAATCATGAAACCGGACAAGGGTGGAGGGGTTGTGATTTTTGACAACACCCAGTATTACAATGAAATCCACAGTATATTATATGACTCAGGAAACTATGAAAAGGTGTCCCAAAACCAGATTAACATCGGTCATAAACGCATAGACTATGCTATAGAAGAGTATTTAATCGACAATCGTATTACTAGTGAATTATACGATTACGTTAAAACAGATTTTCCGGTTTTGGCACACATTGTTGGAATCCCGAAGATCCATAAGAACCAGATTAAACCTCCCTTTAGACCCATCATCTCAGGATCCAAGTCCAAGACGTTTAAGATAGGAACTATTATTGACCAGTGGACTAAGCACATTTACACTAAAGTTAACCACTTGGTCAAAGATTCCTGGGACTTTTTAAGCAAACTAACTATGGATATGTGGGATGAAAATCTGACGTTCTTAACAATAGATGTTCAAGATCTATTCTCCAGCATTCCAGTGAACACGGGACTTGAATACTTTCAGTGTAGCCTAAGCAAATACTTAGGAGGCAGCTGGGACAGAGTCAATTTGATTATGGACATGATGAGTTTGGTGTTGGAACACAACTATATTGAACATCAAGGTGAATTCTTTAGACAATCTCAAGGGGTAGCCATGGGAGCATCCTGTGCTCCCATTTTTGCAAATTTGGTGATGCTGGAGTGGGAAAATGCACATATATTCACATGTGATTTTTACAAACACATTCGGCTATACACCAGATTTTTGGATGATGTTTTCATCATTTGGACTGGACCAACAGATTTGATTCCTACCTTTGTGGAATATTTAAACACCTCAGATTTTCTGAGGTTTACATTCCAATATGACAGAAAGGGCATAGCATATCTTGACACATGGATAGGTAACACTGGTACTGGATTTTATTCCAGATTGTATAGGAAGCCCACCTTTTCCAACGATTACATTCATTTCACCAGCTGCCATCCACGTCACATATTTAAAAATATTGTGAAGGGCCAGTGTATTAGAGCAGCAAGGATGTCATCAACCCTTAAAGACATGAACAGTGAACTAGACATTATCACTCAACTCTTCGTAGAAAGGGGATATCCAAAGAAACTACTGGAAAACACTACCACTTATGTAAAAGCACAATGGGGACTCAAATACAAACCATTGTTAGGGAATTCCATCACTAAACAGAACTTTCCAAGTAAGGATTGGGACAAAAAAGTCTGCGTGATAAGATTCAATCCGTTTGTTAATTGGATTACAGAAATTCTCAAGAAGCATTGGAATCTTATTATTTCTGCGGGCACCCTAGGCAGCATAGTTGGAACAGAGATATGCACTGTGTACAAGACTGGAAACAATATAAAAAATATTATGGAGTGTGGATTGAAGAATGAAAGTAAAAAGAGTATAAAAGGGACCAGAAAATGTGGATGTTGTAAACAATGTATGTACATCAACACCACACATACCATCAGACTTGGCAACATCATGCACACTAAGGTGACCTGCACAACAGGCAATTGCAATTCTCAGCGTCTAGTGTACATAGCCACCTGTACCTTGTGCCCGGCCTTCTATATAGGCAAAACGGAGAGGAAGATCAAGACACGAATTTACGAGCATATGTACAGGATAAAAAAGGAGGACACCAAAAATGCTTTATATAGACACATGCAGGACAAAGGGATAGATCACAAGTTTATGTTTTCCATTATTGACCAAGTAGACATTAAGGACAAAGGAGGGAATTGGAAAACATTTTTGGCATGGAAAGAAAGCAGATGGCAAATATGCACAGACGCCACCACACCACCAGGTATCAATGACTTCATCAGTTTGAAACCCTTGTTAGCATTGCATTAATTTTTATAGAAACATCTGGTCCCTAGTATTTAATCACATACATCACACAGATGTCTACAAGTTTGTATACATTCAAGTATGGTTTTAAGTATCAAGTGAAATTATTTTTTTCAGTTGAAACTTGGACGCAGTAAAACTCCTGTCAACACACCCTAACTATAGGAACATCATACAGAATGGACAGTTTCAAAAAGATATAAAGATATTTAGTTCATTCAAAAAATCTTATAGGGCTATCAGAGTTTATAGGAACCTAATCAATTTATGTACTCAATGTATTATATGTATTTAATATATTTATACTAATATATTTATATAATTATAACATTCAATATTCTACATTTGACTATTTCAGAATTTTAACATTGTACAGCAAAGTTTTACTATTGAATCAAAAAAATTTTTTACATCTTTTTATTATCTTTTTAGTGTATTAAATGCATTGCAATATGTATTTTATTAGTCTATATGAAATATGACTTTTTAAGATTAGCATAATTAATTGATTTTTGGCGCCAAACTAGGTATATAATGTTTGTACTACTGTTAGGTTATTGGTTCTGATGAAATCTGTATACTAGCAGATGAAAGCGCTCAACCCCAGTTTTTTTTTTTTTTTCTTGTGTAATAAAGTGCATTTGTGGATCTACTTGCTTCGAGTGTATTGGAGTACACTATTACTGCATATTTTACACACGTTGTGGTTCACCGTACTTTTTCCTTTATCCTTCTACGTGGCCACACCTATCTGTACCGGGTGTGTAGCTGGTACATAGGCACCCATTGTACCTCTGAACTCAAGACATCTACACACATTCAAGGGTACACCACCCCATTTAGGGTGTACCTTACACAACAGCTACAGCTTTACATACCACAACATTAACACGCCATGACGTTTACTGAGCTCCGACAGTTTAAGTATGCGGCTGCACTACAGACACCACATCTGTACAAATTTGCATACTACATACTCAGGGGTGACCTCTACTGATCAGACAGGGCCCATGTCCACAACATTATTAATGGATATACTCCTCATATGCGACATAAGCAAAAGCCACTGTGAGCAGCATGCTCATGGATATGTGCACACACGCCACAATGAGTGGGATGTGCTTGAGGGTTACATTCCCAAACCGGACACTCACCATGCTTTGGAACATAAGTCCTATGTACATCACGCAGGGACACTCAGTAGCACTGTTCATGTGATACCTCCCTTGGTGGTTGGGAGACACATGTAGGCCTGGGATCACTGCAGTGGCTGTACTGTATAGTGGTGCAGGTGACACATGGCTCTGCTGTTCACAGGACACTACCCTAGAGAGGTGCCACTAGTGTGAACACTGTAGTTGTGCTTACACATGGACTTGCCAGACTGCATAGTATCCCACTATGCACCTGTGAAGCTATTACATGTCCTTTGTGCATGGTTACTTGGTAGCCCTTCCATTTAGATTAGCTATCATGCTATTACAATGTTCCATGCCTACAAGCCATATGTATCCTGTTATTGTACATGCCAATAGACTATACCTGTGGTATGCATGATATGCTTGTTATGCTGTGTAGAATATCTGTCATATCTACCTACAATATTATACATTACACATATTTTACATAGTATCCCATAATGCAAAGCATACTTGCACAGCGGGACCACCTTAGATATGTCATTAATGTTATATGCCCATACACATGCTTGCTGTGACAGTATGTCAACATATACTATCCCCTGCTATGGCACGTCCTTGTTGGACATACCCTACCACTGATGGCGGGTTGTATGGAATTGTTCTGTTTAACGCCCACATGTAGCATCCCTTGTGGTGTCTGTGCTGTGTACCTTGTGTCCCACTGCTGGACGCACAGTTTCTACAAATGTTAGTATGCTCAGCAAGACATCACTACATAAATACCTTTCCCCGCTTTATGCATTGCGGACACGTTTAATTAATGCAAACCAGGCTATACATACAGTAAAACTAATTAATACAGATCATGCTATACATAACCTTACATATTGGGTGTTCTACATACCTTGTTATCATTACGGCGTTTAGTTTCTATCTCTCTCACAGTGTTTCAACTGGTATTTGGTATGAGCATACGGTTTGAATGTCTGGCAAGTCATCCTTATATACGTCGATACCTGTAACATGTGGATTCATCCCACCAATTGGTGTTCCTGAGTGACTAATTACTTGCATATCCGCTGTGCAGCTACTCCATTCGCCAATTACATGGCAACAGTGGGGTATAATTGAATTCTCCACTTGGGCGTTGCCTATTTGCCCTATCTTCAGGGAGACGGTCTGTATTGTGTTTTGTTATGTGTAATTGCAACTGCTATGCATGGAGACAAGTATACTTTGGATTCATGTCCCCCGTGGATTGTGTGTGACAGGTAGAGTATTTGGTTCAACATGTGGGTGTACTTGTCATCCCAACGTCTGATAACGGAGTATTGCAAACAAAACCTGTAACATGGCTGTTTGTTCCATTATACAATGCCTGCAATTTTGCATGACGCCTTTAATTGTGTCTCTCACACGGTATGTTGAGGGTTCTGCAGATGTAATTGACTGACTGGATGTTTGTGCTGCTATTACAATCTGTATTGCTTTAGTTTCTAGTGTGGGGGATGTCAGTGGTTGTACGTAGCATATACAGGTTTGTGGGCCTTGCATTTCTACATAATCTGTATATATGTGTGTGGGCTCCATCCCTAATTAGAGAGCTAACAGTTAGTAGACTTATGTTACGGGATTGTACGTTGGGCCATTTCTATATCGTCTGCAGGTGAGCTTGCTACTTGTATACTTCCGGAATTGCAGTGATATATCAAGGGATATGTGTAAGTGACAGCTATCCCTTGTATTTCTGTCCCAGATATTTGCAGTCATTGCGGTTGTGTTGGTAAAATAGCCTGTTTGCCATGGGTTGCCACCTTTTCATATGGTCATTGTTGGACACTTGCGGGACACACAACGGTGTTTACAGGCCAATAAGTAGCCACGGTCAGTACACAGGTTAGCACATACTTTTATCCTCAATACATAGCTATTATTGTGGGACTTTGGCTACTTATCATATTGCATGTAACATTTATGTTTCTTACATACAGGCATAACTATTAAATATGACTATTACATTATATATGGGACATATTAATGTCCTACCATCTCGGACATTTGCCCTTTGTACTGTTTTATGTCAGGACACACCTGCCCAAGGTGGGGCTGTCCCTCCTACTGTGGGACAGGTAGTAACCGTATGCCTACGGCTAGCTATACCCACACCTACCGTACTGATCTGCCTCTGACTTGGCACTAACAAACACATGTTGCAGACACACACACACACACATTACAGTCACACGGAGACGCACACGGCACCCTCAATGCACACTTACACAGACTATGGCACTCACAAACACAGTTGAACACAGTACCTACGTGGACCGCAACACCGGCAGCAGTGACTAAATGTCCCTTCATATCATCATACTATTACTCGCGGCTGTACTGTTCCGGTACTGTGTTCTATCAGTCTTTCAGCCTCGTGGTTACGCATGTCGGTATGTTACACATTCCATAGTTGGAGGTATCCTATTTATTTGTACCTCCAAGGTGTTATGAATGTCGTTGAACTATCTATTATATTTGCAGATATCGCTGAATCCATCTATATCAACATATATCACTCTATTGCCCTTTCTATCTGTATATATATCTATATATATATATATATATATATATATATATATATATATATATATATATCTGGCGGGGAACGTGACAGGCACACAGCACCACCATATGCTGTAAGGATCATGTACTGTTCAGGTGTTGGCATTCCGTGTTCCACTAGCTGTTGTGTTTACAATGTTTGAGGGCTGCCTTTGTAGGAGTCACACATTGGGCCACCTATACATTACAATTTACAGGTGGTCATGTTTGTGTGCCATCCATTTTACTGTGTGTGCAGGTGGAGAGGTGTCAGTCCGTAGGGGCCTACACTGTCAGAGTATGTGCTATACGTTCCCTCTTTGCCAAGGTGTAGGCATATTGGGCACATCTCCATCTGCCTACTGGGGCTGGCACAGTGTGTTCATGGTCTGAATCCCTCTGTGCCTGTAATGGCCTTGGCAATTGCAGTGGGCTATGAGGGCCTTCACCATTTTGTCCCTGCTGCAGCTGCTTCCGCAGGATCATATTATGTAGCATGGCATATACTATGACAATGTGGGCACATGTGCCTGGTGAGTACTGCAAGGCTCCACCAGATGTATCCAAGCACCGGAACCATGATTTCAGCATCCTGAACACATGCTCTATGATGATTCTGGTTTGTGCGTGTGCCTCATTATGGCATTCTTGCATGGGTGTGTGTGCATTTCTGATGGGAGTCATCATCCATGGCTCCAGTGCATAGCCAACATCCCCCACAAGATGGCCATGTGGGATTTCCCCCCTGACAAATACCTGATACAGCTGTGAGGCATGCCAGATATGGGAGTCATGGTAGCTTCCAGGGCTGCCAGTACACACATCCATGATAATGCCCTGGGCATTGCACACGACCTGGCAGTTGATGGAGTGGAATCCTTTGCGGTTTATGTAGTGCCTACCATGTTCACCTGGTGGTGACTTGATTTGTATGTGCGTGCAGTCTATTGCACCCAGTACCTCCGGGTAGTGTGCCACACGGTGGAAGTGGCGCATATTGCTGGCCAACTCCTCCTGAGTTCGGGGGAAATATATCTGCTCATTGGCATGTGGTAACATGGCATCCAGGAACTGGTGTAGTACCCTGGATGCTGATGCCTGTGAGATACCCATTATATCTCCAGTTGGCCTTTGAAAGGTACCTGTGGCCAGTATTCGCAGGCTTACACATACCTTCGTGTCCACTGGGATGGGTTCCCCTCTATTTTTTCTGGTTCTCAGGCGTGGCCGGCACAGCTCCACTACTTGCTGTAAGATGTCCCTGTCCACCCTGTAACGCTCTACTATCTCCAGGTCATGTAGCCCCTGGTAGGTTACCCTTGGTCTGAACACTCTCCTTCTCCTCTGAGGCCTGCGGTGGTTGTCGGCATCATCCTCCACAACACCGTCGGTCTCTAACATATGCTGATGAATCACAGCTATGGCAGCTCCCAACATGTACATTTTAAAAGTTCCCCATGTGTTTACACCTATGGTGCAGTGTTTGGGAATACACAGGTGTGTGTAGGGTGCTTTCACACTTTATACTATTGTGTTGTGAACACCGATGATGTCATAGGCTGTGTATGTACGATCGTAGCTACAGGGTATCTTATGTGTTTTACTGCCGGAACTACTATTGTGGTGCCTTTGGTGTTGAATTACATTTGGCTGCCATGGATTACCTCTTGACCTTCCCATTACATTTCTGCACATTGCACCTACCATTTTCTGGCGTGCATCCTGCAGCCTACTTTCATTTGTACTTTCCTGGACCTGGCGTATCTTGCGTTATGTGTGCTACCGCCGGTCTGCTGTCGGTTTGCTTTGCTCTGCTGTGTCAGGTCTCCTATCTTTGCAATCCAATACCTTCCCTCCTTTCTTTGCATTCCAATGCCTCCCCTATCCTGTTTTGCAGGTTTCTGCAAGCAGACTTGTCAGCTGCCGTCGATTGGCCATCGTGGGTTGATTGGTGTTGATTGCTCATTAGTACTCCAATTACCCTACTTCAGCATTTCCTTCTTTTCTTCCCCTGACCTTCCTGTTTGTGCTATTGTTATGGGCGCTGCATCCGACACTGGGTTTCAGGCATGTTTTCATCCCCGCACATGCGCTTTTGGGCACCATGTGTGCTCTCAGCTAAATGATTCTATACCTTCCTCCCACTCCTGTCCTGCAGCTTTGCTTAGCAACAGACAGGCCAGATTTGCATTGCTCCAATGTACTTACTGCTACGGTGGCACACCCTCTGCTGATGTCATGTATCTCCTCTGAGCCACTCGGTGTTATACCGCTGCCGTATAGTACAACCTTCATCCGGGACATTTACGATTCAGTATTATCTGCCTCATTTGCATGGCATTGACTACTAATTCATAGTTACCACGCCAACACTATCACAGGCCCTTAGCAACCCTTGCACCTTGGTTGTGGTGTTCCATGCCTACCATTGTGTATTATGCTGTAAACCTGATTTCTATTACGCTATGATTTTATGAAATTTTTATATTATTTCTTTATGTTACAGCTTCCGCACACATGCCCTGTGGTTGTGCTGTGCGTTACTGTGGACATGACATTAAATGTTGTTATTTACGTGTTGTGCATCTTTTCTTATGCCATTGGCTGTGTATTTCACCATTGGCATATGTTAACATTGTGATACCTGGGTCTGGCCCGCTTCCATAGCTCCGATGTTCTGTTTGGGAAAATGTAAACCGTGTTTTTGGTTTACATTTCCGGCTTACGCCTGCACCACTTCATGAATCACTATATGCCTTCATTTGCATGGTGCGACACTGCACATGGGGTGATTAACATACCTAAGCTGTGGGGCTGCGCAGTTCTGGCGTACGCTGGTAGTGCATGTGGAATTGGATCATACCTGAATCACCCGACGGCTATATTTGGCATTATACCACCTACACTATGCCTGCGCCTGGCGCAAGCTTCATGAATCCCGGGGGTAGTCTTCTTAGATGATATAAATGCCAATGGCATATCATTTTCTTTATAATTGGTCTAAGCAGTTTGATTCATGTAATTTCAATATGTGTTTGAAATATTAGATCATGACATAATATTATTTTATACAAATTAGATAAATTGAACTTTGTATTTTTTATTTATTAATATTGAATTAATAGAAATTGGTAAAGGTGACTAAAATTTAGCTTATTTTCAGTCATACCTTACAATATAATGACTATAAATGATCCAATTTGTTAAATAAATAAGCACACTTAAATAGAGATAATATTGTTGAATGCGTCCATCCACTGAAAGAACTGTTAATCCTGTTAGGCAATTAAAGAAATTAGTATTTTTTAATCTGGTCATTTTTATCATTTCAAAATAATAAAGAATACTTGTTATAAGAAGACTTTGGGAGATAGTGAAGAATAATTTATAAAAACTGGATAAAAACTGGTGAAAACATTTAGAAACATAGAAAGGGCTAACAGCCCTGGGGCCTTTTCAAGCCTAGCTAAGCAGAATTCCCAAGTCCTGCATGTTCCCTTTTACAGATAGGAAATGGTAAAGTTACAATTTTGTAGCACATCAGCATCCTCTATCCAGAAAAGACATAGGTGTTGCCCCAAGAATACATTTGCAGTATCTGATCCATTTGTCCAGATTCAATTTGAATTAGGTCAGGGAAGTACTTTGTTTTACAGGATGGGAAGTTGAGATGGAGCTGTTTCTCCAATGTGTCCTGTTTACATTACTGGAAAGGTTAAAAACTTTAGAGTGGGTGTTTCAGATATTATTGCTTTTGTAGATATGGAGCAGGTTCATCAGTATAGGGGCTGAGGAGGCCTTAAAGGCTAGGC
Source organism: Protopterus annectens (assembly GCF_019279795.1). Taxonomy (NCBI): domain Eukaryota; kingdom Metazoa; phylum Chordata; order Ceratodontiformes; family Protopteridae; genus Protopterus; species Protopterus annectens. Next base: position 336,723,393 of record NC_056726.1, on the reverse strand, counting down.
AGAGGTAACCACTTAGCAGCCTATAGGAGACTGAGAATAGGGAGAGTGATCTAAGGAGGTCGACATAATTCATACATTGGACTACCTGGATTATTTTGGTAAGGAATTTCTGTGAGCGTTTGAGTTGAAGCATGTGCATTTACAGGTACATACAAAATGCAGCATGATCCTCAATGACTGGTCTAAAAAGGGATAGGTACAGAGGGAAAATAGCCTTCCTGGACCTGGATGAAATTCCCTTACTTATAAGTTATGATACAGAAAATTACTTCTTAACTGTGGTGGACACCAGATCACTATCTAAATAAGTCCCCGGATTCCTACCATTTCTACCTTAAAATGTTTGCTGCCAATGTTGCAGTTTGCAGTGGTGGATGATTTACTGAAGGAGAGGATTGTGTACTTTTTTGCATTTGGTTTGAGTCCATGGTTCTTACACCAATTATTTGTCTGTATGAGATGCTCCTGGAGGATGTTTTTGTCTTCAGAGGATTCTAGACCACCCCAACCCTGCAATCATCAGCAAACTTGGTCGACAACAACCCATTTATATTTATCTGAACATCTGAGCAGTCCTAGTACTGACACTGGGGAACTCTACTTATGATTGGCCATTTAGTAGAGGTAGTGTCACCTATTGTTACCTCTTGCATCGTCTGTAAAATCCAGTCAGCTACCTAGTAGGTGGCACATGGGTTTATTTGTAATTTTTTTTTAGTTTTTTAATATAGTCCAAGTAGACCGTATAAGCTGATTTTCCCTCATTAATAGTTTTCAAAGTAGGGTGGCTGCAGTGGTGCAGCGGTTAGCATTGCTGCCTCACAGCAAGAGGTTCTCTGGTTCGATCCTCGACTGGGGTGCATTCTGTGCGGAGTCTGTATGTCCTCCCTGTGGTCGTGTGGGTTTCCTCTGGGTGCTCCGGTTTTCTCTCACATCCCAAAGACATGCTGTAGGTGGATTTGACACTCTGAATTGGCACTAGGCATGCATGCGTGTGTGTGTGTGTGTGTGTGTGTGTGTGTGTGTGCCTTCTGTGGAAGGTTTGGCGTTGGGCTGGCAACTCAACACAGTAAAACTCCACTACCAATCATGAGCGGACAGGTGATCCGCTGTGGTGACCCCTAACTGGGAAAAGCTGAAAGAAGAATAGCTTTTCAAAGAAGTTCACCAAGATTAGCAGGCATGACCTTCCCTTGATGAAACCAATCTGACTGGGGTCCAGTGTTTGTAGATTTATTATGTTTTTGCATACAATATCTATGACAATTTATGCTATGGCTTTATAGAGTAGACTGGTCAGACTAATGGGTCTACAGTCATAGGATCATAGGAAGTTACTAGGCTGTTGGCCCTGAGGCCCTTATAAGCCTAGCCAAGAATTTAGCCCATGTTCTGACAAGTCAGTACCTGATGCCCCTATCCAACAGGGACATAGGTGGAATCCCAGGGGTGTATTTTCTGTTCCCCATCCAGTTATCCAGGTTGTGCTTAAAAAGGGTTAATGAGGTACTCTGCTTGACATGGAGATAGAGTCTATTCCAGAGAAGGGCAGTCTCTGGGACACAAATCTGTCCTGCCAGCAAGTCCTACTGATGTCACAGATGAGGTTGAGGTCACGCGTGCATGGTTACTCGAGTGGAGCTTGACTTGCGGATATGCCGCAATACCATCAAGGTAGGCTCTAAGATTGCTTTGTATGCCAGACAGAGGTCACTTCTGAGGAGTCTGTATGAGACTGAGTAGAGGGACAGGGCTTTTAGCCTATCTGTGTAGGGTAGATGTTTGAGGCCCTGGATTCTCCTGGTGAGGAACATCTGTGGTCTCTCCAGCTGCTGCATGTGCTTTGTGAGGTACATGATAAAAGGTGCATTGCACTCAATAATGGGTCTTATAAGGGAAGAATACAGGGATGTTATGACCTCTTTGTCCCTTGATGAGATACCCTTCTTAATAAGGTGAGCCATGTAGAAAGCTTTCTGTACAACAGGGGCAATATGGTGGTCAAAAATCATTTTGCTATCAATCTGGGTTCCCAATTACCTCACAACTGATTGTATGCTTAGGACCTTGTTATTAATGTGATAATTTGTGGGGAGGACATCGCTATCCCCAAAGGGGATGATGATGCATTTTTTTTGGCATTCAGTTTGAGGCCATGTTTCTGGCACCAGTCATTTGTTTGGGTGAGACACTCTTGGAGAATGTCCACATCACTAAGGGAATTGATGACAGCACCCAGCTTGCAGTCATTTGCAAACTTGTTCAGCCATAGCCCACTGGTTTTGGCCTACACCTCAGAAAAGTATATCCCAAACAACAGAAGCCCCAAGACCAATCCCTAGTGTATACCACTTATTACGGGTCTACTGCTTGAAGTGGCTTCCTCAGTTTTGACTAGGTGGGTTCTATCAGTGAGACAGTTTGCTTCCCATCTGGTAACACATGGATTGATGCCTAATTGAGAGAGTTTATGTATTATATCCAAGTGAGGAATAGTATTGAAGGCTTTTGGCCAGGTCAGGGTAGGCAGTGTACACAATCTTCCCCTCGCCTATGGCTTTGGTGACTGTTACAAAGTGGTCGACCAAATTTAACAGGCATGACCTCCTCTTGCTGAAACCAAACTGTGTGAGATAGAGTGTTTGGATATTGTCAATGTCTGTGTTAATGAGGTCCATAATAATCCATTCCATGGCCTTGCAGATCAGGCTAGTTAGGCCAATGGGTCTATAATTTCCTTGTGCAAAGGGATAACAGTGGCTGTTCTCCACTTGACTGGGATGAAGCCAGTATGCAGGATTTGGTTGAATGAGGTCTCTTGGTCAATTAAAAGGCAGCCCTTATGCAATGGAATAATGGAGTGGCAGACATAGTCTTCCAGTCTATGGACACAAACTTTTGAGGCTGAGATTAAATACCTTTGTTAGACAGTCAGACATGTCCTGCTTCAAGCCATTTAGAAAGCACCCTGGTATATTATCAGGACCCATAGATACTGTGTTTTTTTCCTTGGAGTGCACCTTTAGGACCTGTTCTCTGGTGATAACAGAGGGTGGTATGAGTTTTGGCACCTCTGTAGTGGTGAATGGGGGTGGGGTGACTCTGGACTAAAGTTTGTGCTGAATGTATCCACTAGTAGGTTTGCAATGTCATCTGATACTGTAAACATGGTGCCATTTACCACCCGATCAGCACATTGCTGTGTTTCACCTTTCAGCTTCATAACATATAATTGTCTTTTGCAAGACAGCCTATATTCAATGTGAATTTGGCTTTACTGGTTTTGACTAGACACCTTATTTGCTTATTAAGGTTTATGATTGTGATTTTGTTATATTTACTGTATTTAGCCATGTGTTTTCCTCTTGTTGCTATACCTATGTAGAAATAAACATGATTTAATACTGAGTTAATATAATCTGAATTTGTAGGTGTGGGAATATAGGAAGAAAATATAATTAGTTAATATGCACAATGTTTTATTATCAATTATTCTAAAAATTAGGATAGACATTTAAAATTCTTCCTATTATAAATGTGTTTTATGCATCTCTTCCCATTTTTCAAAATAAGATGAATCCAGACAGCATATAATAACTTTAAATTTGGATGTGATAATATATAGCTCCAAATCTGGAAATCAAGTACCTCCATTTTCTCATATTCTTATATGATCTCTGAAAGTTATATGGGTTGTTTAGATACAGTACAACATTTATAAGAATGTTAGGCATTTGTGTCTCTCTAATTTAACTCTTTTCTTACAAAAGAAATGTGGTTTGAACAATCCCCAGACTGAAGAAACTCTGTGTAGGGTTCATGTAGAGCCTAGGCAAAGTGTTTCCATGTATACAAAGTTGTGCCTGTGGTGGTGCTGTTCAATGCATATTAATGAAGCACTACACACTTGAACAAGGCTGCATGGAGTGCACCAGTGTTTTTTGCCCATGAAACCTCTTCGGGAATGCAGATAGCATTTCCATGTAAGGTTGCTGTCTACTAAATCTTGATTGTACTCAGTGACTGAGTGACAGCACGGCAATTGCTTTCCTTTGTTTGAAATTTGGCAAGATCCCAAACAGATTTAAATTGAGAGAAATTGTACAAGAAACCCTGCCATAGATATGTCATTCTGCATTTATTCATTTATTTATTTTATTTTTTCTTTTCTCTTTTTTATTTTTTTTTACATGTTTGCTTGATGCTTAGCTCAATTGCATGACTGGACCACCCATGTATCTGACATGACCCAGACAGCCAAAAATAGAAACGTCCTGTTAGTTATCCAAGTTAGTTAATAAAACTGGGCATTGCGCAAACCTGGTATGCAAGGCTGTGCTAACACCATCAAGTTAACAATGAATACTAATATAGGGGATATTAACCAACTAATCTTGTGGCAACAGGTGGTAAGTCTAGGTCTGGAGTACACATGGTTCTGGGCTCTAGTAGAGAGTGAGCTAACTTTACTTTTACTGAATTGACATTGCAAATTATACAAATGAAGTGCAACACAGACAAATGTTTTCTCAAGTAAGTTTAGGAGTACTGTACACATGGTCTTGGGTTCAAAAACCACATATTTCATACACTTTTAATGTTGTTCCACGTCACGTCATATTTACTCTAACTCATAACACCTGACATCGTGGAAATAATATTAATATTTACAAGTATGAGGGCTGAGACACTAATATTGTGTCAATTACTTAACTATTCATTTATATGAGTATTGTGTATATATTATCAAACGTATGACTGTGAATATAATGTGTACTATCTTCATGCAAGTATATTTCTGCAATCCCATTTGAATAAGAGAGTTACACAAATGGCTGTATATCAAATACCCTTTGCAATTGCATTGCTTTTTATTTATTTATTTATTTAGTTATTTTTTGTTTTTGTTTTAATTTTTTTATTGCCCAGTGTTGCACACTATGTACTATCGCACAAACAGATGCACTCTGGCTTACTATGTTTCTGTGGTGGTAAGTGGTGCACAACTTTTTCAAATGTAGTAGGAACCAGACAGTGTGCACTCTCAGTAAGCACAATACATGCAATTGGCAGCAAAATATGATATTTAAAGTAGAACTGGTAAGAAATGCTCATTATATATTGAGTTTGATCTTTAGGAGACATGGATGGTGTTGGAAAGGGTGTGCAACTCTGAGTGCAATGTCGGGGTGTTCAAAGTCTTTGTTGGGCTCCTAGTTAAGGAGCATGGCCCAAGTCTTTGCAGACGAACTATTCAGGTTCTCGGTGTAAGTTCTCAGTGTAAGTCTGAAGCCTGGACTAGTTTGGATGGGGCTTTGACCAATGAGACAGGTATCCCACCCACTGGTGAGCAATGCCATTATCATTATGATGATCTACATAGGAGGAAGAGGGATACCCTTGATCAGTGAATCAGGGAATGTAGAGCAGGGAATACTGCACAGATATGTAAGTATAAAATGCATTGACCAATTGTAAAAGTTATAGCTGAATATAGTCAAGACTCGTATTCATAATGGCATTCTGTTTTGTTTTTCTTTTTCCACAGCTGCTAAAGAATGGGCCTCAAATGTGAGATCTCATGGATTGAGTCTTGCAGGGATGAGAGAAGCATGTGGTATGCATGCATATAAAAAGTACTGTTATTGTAGATTTAACAGTTAAAGATGGATTACTTGCTATTTCAGACAGTTGTATATAATTGAGTATGCATATCTCAACTGTAAAAGAAAGTATGCACGGCTTACTCTGTAGCACAAAGCAATCATTTCACATTCTCAAATAATAGTGAGCATGCATGTTGTGATGTGGATATCCCACCACTGTCCACCAATATATGTGATGTGGATATCCCACCACTGCCCACCAATATATGTGATGCCCCACCACTGGCAATAGTAATCAAGGAGCCTCAGTCCTCACCACTAGAGCCAGTAGGGGACATACACTAAGAGGATGACAGGTACAAACACAGTATTTCCAGATGCAGCTCACTGCATCAAGTGCAATTTCCCTTAAGAGCACACAGAGACCACAGTCATTCTGTGGCTGGTTTCTCCCTCTTTCTCCAGATCCCCAATAAGACTCCCCACTGGCACAGCTATAGAGTTGAGATCTCAGCTGAGTGGCCAAGACAATACCTCTAACACTCTTTCTGTCCAACCAGTGTTTCATATCCCTGCCAAAGTAGCTGACACACACACTCCTGGAGATTTGTTTTACACACACAGACACGCACACCTGGGGAAGGCTAGCACAAGTTTACTAGTCATGCCTCCTTCTGCCCAGACTATAATGTAGTTATTACTACCACCAGCCACCTCTTTATCAGCTACTTTAAGGCCCTTAACAAAGGGTGTCCAATCTTACTGTGCAATGTTACTATCAATACAAATGGTAGTTTGACCAAGAGCAAAGCTATTAGGAGTACACTACACAGTGTGACCAAATAAATATGCAAGCACTCTCAGAACTTAAATATGTCTCACAAAAATCAGCCAAAATGAAAGGTTTAAAGATATTTAATAATAAATAATAAAAGAACAAGAAACTAGTATACAATCACAGTAACATCAATGTTCAAATTCACAGGAAAGATTTAAAACAACAGTCTCAAATAAATAAAGAAAAACATCTAAATTAAGCTTTGCTATATTCCTGACTATATTTAGAGAATTACTATATCCTAGTTAATTGCTTACAGAGCAAGCAAGGTAGATGTGGTGACTGGGTCCTTTTGTCAGATGAAAGGCAAAATACAGAATACTCGGTCTCTGTCAGAGTTCTTAAATTAATATGTCAAATATTACTGCTGGGTTAGCTTGCAGGATGATCCCCGCTGCTGAAAGCTAGCAGTATTTAGCATCCAACTGTGAAAATGCATAAACCTCAAATCTTTTGGCAAATGGTGGACATTGTAAAATAATTTACATTCCTCCACATTTAAAGACAATACAGTAAACTTCTGTAGAACAGACATTATGTCTCCTGATGCACTAAAATTGAAAGATAACGGGCCAGATTCACGAAGCCTCCGTTTAAGAGTTATAACTCTTACATGGAGGCTGCAGTTCAACGGTGTGATGTCAGCATGTCATGCATATGCATGAGGTGCATGAGGCATGCTGAATCACACTGTAACTCTTACACGGTCCGTGTAAGAGAGTAGGGGGTGTGTCCGTAGGCCAAGCCCTGCATGCGGACACGCCCCCGGAGGTGTAGAATGGCTGAAAGTAAACAGCCACGAGAGAGGCCATGGAAATGTAACTAAACACACTACACAACACATTCCCCCACAGACCATCAGTGTACAAAGTGAACAGATGCTATAAAATGAAAATAAAAACTGTATTATTTTTTTTAAACCCCGTAAATGTGTGCTACTGTGTGCGCTCATGTGCGCGGGTGTGCTACTAGCGCAATTGCAGTTAGCAGGCAGTGGAGAAGGATATGAGAACTACATATGCAAAGTAAGCCAAGAAGAAATAGCTTAGTGGTAGAGTTGCTGGTTTAAGAGCAGGCAGGGTTCGAGCCCACACAACAACCTTTTATTTTTTTGTAAATAAGCACTAAAAAGGCCCCTGACAGTATTGTACAGATGTAAAAGTATACCCTTTTGTAAAATAGAATGAAATGGAGCATATATTTAGATGTAACACAATAATAAAATCAATTAGAAATGTACTGATAGCTAAGCTGCTGTGAGACAGAGTGCCCGTAGCTGAGTAGTGTTTAAAAAGCTGCAAACTGTATGCCCGTTGCTAAGCAGCAGTTTAACAGGCTGAAACTGTTTGCAACTAGCTGTGCTTAGCTTAACATGTGTGTCACTAGCCAATTAAGATTTACCCCAGCGCACACCGCTTTATGGCCGCTCCCACAAGCTAACTGTCAGTGCGCATGCGTTAGCTCCGCACAAATGAGTGCAGATTTGCCTTTAAGCGCTTAAAAGTGCTTTTGGCATGATTGATTGACAGGTCCTCAACTCATTTCTGTCATGAAAATTAAAAATCAGTGGTCAGATTCGAACCCAGGATACCATGCACTAGAGTCAAGGTACTAAACCACTAAGCCATGACAGCAATAGCTAGAAATGCAGAAATAGCATATACATAGGATAAAATCCAGAATGGAGCATGACAAAGCAGTTTATGTGAAGTAGATACAATTCCAAAATGGCCAATCAGAGAAATGTGCGGGAAAAGCGGCATATATAAGCCCCATAGGCGGGAATACACAGCAGAACCGATTGTAGAACAGACCTGCAGTCAGAATGAGTGGAGTAGGTGAGGGACGTTGCTTTCGAGCACAGTGTTGGGGCGTTGAGGAGTCCAGATACATGGTCTGGCTCCTAGTCCATCATCACGAGGCCCAACTCATGCAGGGCCAGGTCTCATGGGGAGCGTACAGGGCGGAGGCATGGGACCAGTTGGCTCATGATCTGACCAGTGCTACTGGCATTCCACGCACTGGTGAGCAGGTCCGTCACCACCATGCGGACCTGAAGCGACGTAAGCAAGACCAGTTGACCGAATGGATCCAGGAGGCCCAGGATATGCCCAACGCCCCACTACTGAGTAAGTTACATTTTACTTATGTATGTAAGGATTTCAACTAGCTGATACCATGGAGATGTGTATTCCAATATTACTTCTTTCGTATTACAGCTGCAGGTGTCCACTCTGCGAACCGCAAGACGCATGCCCGTAGGCTGGCGCGGCTGCGCCACCATGCAGGTTAGTAACCCCACCCAGTACTTGTAAATAAATATTATACTGTAGCATGTATCAGAACACTGCAGTGTATTGATTAAAAGTAATATAATGTGCAAGCAAGAATTGAAAGTCTGCAGGTATGGCTGCAACAAGTTCATCAGTATGCAAGTGTAACTGGAAATATAATTGATAGAAATAAATAGTGCTGTAATACAGATGTCCCGCCATTAATTAAATATAGTGTAACCTGCAGTAGTCTCAAGAGTACAGCTTCAGAATCTGAGGTAGTCACATGTGAGATATATCCCCTGTTGAAATGCTGAATCATGACAGAAGTGAGGCTGTTGGAAAGTGTTTGAATCACCACAGGTCTAATATGTGAACAAAGCCTAGAAGTACCAACCTGAACTGTGAAGTTGCAGGATGTGTGAGAGTGACAGAAAGGGTCATGTATGAATAAATAAAGTAGTAATAACCCCTGAATATATTAGCCCCAGTGTGTTTCTACAGAACTAAATGCATGTGGGAAGTACAAATTAACATCCCAAACTGATTTCAGTGTGTCAGAATCTGGAATGTCTAGGCCAAAATCTGTATATGGTGATAACAGTAAACAAGTTACAGATAGAATGAATGATTATCTGACAGACTAAACAGCCATAGTTGTCCCCTGTCCTGTCATCAAAGTGTAGCAGGATGATGTATCTGATCAAATTCAAAATAAGTAGGATAGTGATGTATTTGTAACAGGTCTAGCATGACAGTCAAATAAAAATCATTTTGAAACATCAGCCTCAACTTAATTGTGTACCTATTACAAATGTATATCAATGTGTAACTTATGAATGTGTCATCACTTTCTATCTCCACCCAACCCTATAATTCCAAATAAAAACACACACTAAATATTGGTATGTGAACATTTCATTAACCATGGACATTTGTCCGTTTAAAAATATATGCATGTCTGTTTGTGCATGTGCCCTGTTCATACCTGCAAATCTGATGGCCTGTTGCCATTAATCAACCCTGCATGTTGTTTGATTGTGTATTTCCGTTCAAATAATGCATGTGATATTGATATGCCCCTTGTTTAATGGTGTTAATATCTGGGTGTTTGTTTAATGGGAATACCAATGCATGCTGTTACAACTAATCTGAATGGAATAATATGCCACTAACCCAAACTAACATAACTACTCACAAACCTAGAATGCTTGGGAAGGCAGGTCCCAGCAGACCCACCTCTCCCACCTCAGCTGGCGACTGCACCTGGCACTAGTGCCCAGGCCGGACCCTCCTCCGGTGGCCCTGTGCCACCTTCGGGTGGAAGCACTGCAGGGGATGAGGCCTGTCCCCCCTCTGCAAGCATGGCCGGAGGAGTTCGTCCACTCACCCTCCAAGGTGTCCGGTCTGTGGTGCGAAGGGAGATCCAAGACTCCGTTCTTGGGCCCCTATGCCAGCTCGAGGCTCGGGTGGCACAGCTAATGGCCCTGCCCGTTGCCCCGCCTACACAGCCCCCAGCACAGCCCCGTCCTGGGCTGTGAAGGAACAGTGGCAACTGCCTATGGGTGGGGATATCAGTTCCACTGTTGCCATCTGTGGGCTCATGCATCTTGGATATCCCAACCTCCGTCCCCGTCAATTGTGTAACCCCCACGTGTGTCATACACACCCCTGTATATGGCCTTGTCTGTCTTGTCTGTTAACCTACCCAACCTACCTCCCCAGCTATATCGACTTCCTTCACCTGACATACCACTCTCACCTGAAAAAAAAAAGGGCACTCTGTACCAACAAAAATTACGCCCCATACATAGCTGTCCATGTCGCACACATGTCCGCTGGACATTGAAACTGTTAATTACAATTGGCTTTACAACAAATATTAATGTTGTCCTGACACCTCTCTCAGGGTGGAAGGTTTCAAATGTCTCACCAAAATACATGGAAATACACAGCTGTTGCTGCTAAAGACATGGGCATCTATGGGCCTTACCTACATCCCTCCTGCAAATCCCACGCTTGTTTCCCTACTGTTTTACCCTCTTTGTGACCCCTTTTTCACCACTTTCCTGTCACCCCTTTTTCTTTTCTTTCAAAGAAAATAGCAGGTGTGCGCTTGTGTGCGTGAGCTCACCGCCAGTGCATGCGTGAGCTCAGCATAAGCAGCGCAGACCTGGTTTTAAGTGCTTAAAAGTGCCTTTATGGGACTTTGATTGACAGGTCCTGTACTCATTTTGAAAGTCTGGAAAGAAAAATAAATTCCTACTGCCAGTCTCGAATCCAGGACCTTGGTAACATTAGTCTGCATGACCTACCACTAAGCCATCACTGCCATACAAGAATATAGTGCTAAAATAAATATAACATGCAATAGTAGGAATCAATATAAAGGCAATATAGGAGGTGTACTATCCAAAGCATGTCAGGTAGAGTTTTAATGGCTGAATTACTGGATTCCCACACTAATTCAGTGTTAACAGAAACAGCCCTGCTCATTGTTAGCTTGTACATAATAATGTAAGGTAATGTACATATATGAAGGTATGTATATGTACACATACATACATATAAATATATATTAATACATATGAAATATAGTCGTAGGTATCAGTATCCATACACACTCACTACAGGAAACAGTGAAGATAAATGCAGCAGCCAGAATATGCAACACAGCCTGACTCCTGTGAGACCTACTAACCCCTTTACTGCTGAAAGGTGCCTCCAGCACTTTGATTGATAGACCCTGTACTCAATCTGAAAGAAAAATACAAGCATACTAGTAGGCCCTACCACAAGACCATTGTAACACTAATCTGTATGACCTACCAGCAATACATGACTCTCATACAGGAATATAGTGCTAAATAAGTGGAACGTGTAATAGTAGGAATGAAGATAAAGGCAATATAGTATGTGTACTACCCAAAGCATGTCAGGCAGACTTTCACTGTCCCAATTACTGGATTCCCATACTAGTGTAGTGTTAACAGAAACAGCCCTGCAAATTATTAGCTTGTACCCAATATTGTCAGCTAATGTACATATATAAAAGTATGTATATGTACACATATGTATATATAGCAATACATATGAAATATAGTTGTGTGCGTCATTATGCATACACACTCACTACAGGGAACAGGTGGGAGAAATGCTAAAACCTGAATTCACAACACAGCATGAAGCATGAGAGATGTACTAACCTTCACACTCACAGAACATTTTCCAACAGCATACCAGCATGGTCCACGCCCTTACAATCTGAAAGGGCAACGCCTATCTCACATACCCTTTTATAGCACTGTCCTGAAATCACAGTGAGACATGCAATCGGTACACAACTGGCTGTATGCAATTAGCCAATGCTGCCTTACAATTGGTGCAGAGGCCATCACATGGACCTATGCAGATACCTACAAAAGCATTCAGTACCCACACTCCACACATGCAATACAGTCATTGCACAAACCTAATAAGAAAGAGAGAGAGAGAGAGACAGAGAGAGAAGAAAAAATATACAAACAGCCAGCAGCAAAACCAGCAGCAGCAGCAGCAAACAGCAAGCAGCAAGCAGCACCACTGACACAGCAACAGCTGCCACAAACACAGGTAATGCAAAGTAGCAGGTTAATACTGTGTTTACTGTGACACCTCCAAATGTATCATAGTTCACTATCTATAGCTATGTCCATGAGATAGGTTGTGTGTACATAGTCCTGAAATATATACATATGTAATATTGCTGTACATGTTGCCCATACTTGAAACTTCCATAGCTTAGAACACAAGGCCAGTTGTGCATATGATGCCGTAGGTACCAGGGTCAGTAGAGGTTACTCCTCATTGGTGTGGGACCACTGTGTATGTATGGCACTGTTCAGGTACATATCCTGTAGTATGGCCAGGGAGTAATATCAGATTGTCATGTGGTGCTATGTCCTCCAGGGGTGAACATAGCACACATCCAGGGATACCATTTTGTAACAGTGATGCTATGTGTTCCGCAATGTTGAGGGTGGCCCTCACCTGCACATGTGAGAGGATAGGGAGGTTACAGTCATCTGTGATAACTAATACCGCATGTGTAGGAGAATGGGGGGGGTACCTGCACCTAAACTGTCTGCAACAATGTTGCCAATATCTGTGCATTTGGTGAATGTGAAGCATCTTAACACTGATGACCACAGATGCCTTGCCTTCATGTGAATATGCCCTGTGCTGCAGTAGCCTCCTGCTATTGTTATACAATGTGCCTGTATCTGTAGTCCACTGGACAGGATAAATAAGTGGTGTGCATATGTTCTGGGTTAGATATGTGTGTGCACAGTACATGCAGTATGTGGGATGTCTGTGGTAAGCATATGCAAAGGGGCCAGCAGTGTGTGTTGTGGCTTCCACTGGCCCAATGGGCTGCATGGATAGCATCACAGTCATAACTAGTGAATAGCTGTGTAATTACATGCATACATAGCAAGGTAGTGTACTGTGCTTGTGGTGTTGTTGGGATATGTATATCCAGGCTGAGTAATGTGTGTCCACATCACAGGGTTGGATGGCAACACACATCCAGTATGTAGGGATGAACACCCAGAGTGTTTCAGACATGTCACCTGTGCAGAAATATCTGGCCATTACCTGTGCATCCCCCACAAGACACACCCATGCAACATATGGCAGAAGTACTATAGCAGTACACATTGGTTCATAGGTTCATACTAGGCTATTTGCCATAGGGCAGTGATAAGCCTAGTAGAATGTGTTTGTCTTTCGCCACCCAATTACATGTTATGCTGCTATGCCCTTGTCTGACGTTAGTATACTGTGCCTCTGTCTAACAGTGACATAGAAGTGATACCTGGGGTACAACTATGATCTCCATCCACTCATCCAGATTCCTATGGAAGAGAGTCAATGTGCATGTGTGCGAGTGTGCCTGTGCCCATGTGTGCATGTGTGTTAGTGTCCATGAGTGCATGTGTCCATGTCTGAATGTGTGCATTAGTATTGAAGTGCATCTCTGTCAAATATGTGTTGAGACTGTAATCTGTGTTCCCTGTTTTCCTCCTGTAGGTTCTGGTGCTTCTCTGGTGACCGGCAGCAGGGAACCTGAATCTTGTGCCCCAGGTACTGATGATGATGAAATGTCTGTAATGGTGCAGGAAGGTGTGTCTGTGTCCACCATTGGTCAGCCAATTGACAGTACACAGCTGTCAACCCCGTCAATGCGCACAGTCATCCTGCCGTTACATCCCTTGTCACCATTGTCCCTAGGTGATGGACAGTCTGCAGTGGGCATAGATCAGGGTAATGTGGTACCTGTGGTACATGCATCCCCACAAGGCAGCCATGAGCAGGGTCCTCCAATGGTACCACACAGACAGTCGCCCATGGGTTCTCGTGGGGGCATCCGTGGCTGTACTGCCTCTGGCCGACGTGCCCAAGGAGGTATGTCAACCTCCACTATGTTTTGAACTGTTATGCAGGCACAGGCACGTATGGAAAGGTACACCAGACAGGGTCTGAGGGAGCTGAGAGCATGTCGCACAGCCATGACAGACAGCATGCGTGACGTTGCGAATGCTATCAGTAACTTCACAGATGTCGTTGACAGACATTGTGGGGGCATACAACAGCTGCTCCACAACCAGATGTCCATGGGCCAGGGCAATGGTGTGCGTTTGCGACGTCGATGTGGCTGTATGCCAGCAACAGCACCAGCTGCCAGTGGCCGCGGACGACAACAGGCCCACTCACGCACCTCAAGTGCCAGCACCAGCCCCAGCAATGCTGGGTCTGTGCTGTCATCAAGACTCCCCAGGAGACCACGTGCACGTGGCTCTGGACAGTCCCAACAGGGAACTGTGTCCAGTCAACACACCCCTGCTTCCGATGACAGTACCCAGTCTGGGTTAGTACCGGATACGGCCCGTAGCACCCCTGCCAGGCACAGGTACCGTGTCCGTGCCCACAGACACTGATCTGGATGACTTGAAGGGTGCAGTCTGTGGCTGTCCACAAAATCCTGTACATGGCAGCCATTATGTGGGACTGTCTGCGTGCTTACACACATTCAGAAACCTTACACCTAGGGCAAACACATACACACACACACACACTGCACTAACGCTGGTCCACCCTGTACTGCTGCCCCTCACAAACACACATACACACACATGTCAATTGGTGTTACCAGTGGCTGGCTTGGGCATACCTAACCCACGCCCTGTGCATATGATGACACTGTGCCACCTCCTGCATACTACAACATTGGTGCAGGAAAAGGTAAACACGTTGCTGATGCACAGGGTGACTACATAGATGTGTATAAGTAGTAACATGTTGGTAACTGTTCACTGTTCCACTATGATTGTGTGTATATCCCAGCAGTCCTGCTGCAGTAACTGTATGAATGTCCTCAATTGTTATCTGCACCCATACTACTTACCAAAGTGTACCAGCTGCACACCATCACATGCTAACATTGACTATGGGAATGCGCATCATGTGCTATGTAGATTCAGCTATATGTATCTGTTCTGTCACACATGCATTTATACACAACCTGCTACCCCCACACATGGACACGCTCACCTGCCATTCCCATTATTTATTACCCTACATGAGTAGCTGTCGATACATGACAGGTACACATTTGAGAAGTGCACTATGTTGTCTACTACCGACTTCCTCTTCTCTACCTGTACTCACAGGGTGCAGGCAACCTCATCATTTCAAAGGTGTAATGTGCATCAGGTACTGTGGTACCCTGATTGCCACAGCAAACATGTTTCCCATACAGAAATGCACACACAGACACATCCCATATCCACACACTTGCCACATTCAGGCTTCAAAACACTATCTAGGTATATTCTGGTACATGTGCGTGTTACAGTAGCATGTAACACTATACTGAGTACTGGCAGTTGTCTGTTGTCATGTTGTTTGTATAGAGTAAAAGAATTGTTTGATTATCCTACTTCTTTTTGTGGACATTACTTGAAGAAGTGTTACCTTACATGTGTTATTGGTACCACCACCTTCTCTTTTGTAGTTTTGTTTGTATAGGGTGCTGCCAACATCACTGCTTGTTAAGGGTAATGTGCACCCTGCAGTGCATAGCCCCATTTGGCAAAAGCCACATCCCACCTCCATCATTGTGCACACACACTAACCCCACCCACAGTAAAACACATACTTTCCATTTGCAAGATCCAAACCCATACCCAACTGTGTTATGACAGTAGAAGCAAACACATTAGCAGAGTGTGCTATTTGCATTAGTTGGAGAAATCCTTTCCCATGCTGTACTTAGAGGGTGCTGACATCATCTGTGTGTAGGAGGAGGGATGTGCACCCTGTAGTGTGTTCTCCCAGTTGGCAAAAGGCACTTATCCCTCCCAGCATAATGCACACACATAAACCCCACTCATACTAATACACATACATTCCCTTTGCAGGATTCAACCCCCTACCTAACTATGTTATGACACTGGTGAAAGACGCATTAGCGGAGTGCGCTATATGAATTACTGGATGACTTTAATACAGGTAATATAGTTATAGAGTCCTGACATCATCAGTGTTTCAAAAGGGGGATCTGCATCCTGTACTGTACTGTCACAGTTGCTAATAGGGGCATTTCCCACACACACATCGATGTGTTTGAGGTTTGCATATGTGGGGGATGCAGTACTCCAGTGTGATTAGTATATGGTTTGATTGCAACAGTGAAGGATATACTTCCAGTGGTGAGCATTTTGTACTCATGTGTGTGATGATCAGGTCTAGTATATCTGCCCCTCTTGTGGGAAGGTTGATTACCTGTTCCATAGCTAAAGAATGTCTGATCTATGGGAACCCTAGAGTTTGGGTATTGTGGCTTGTGTAATGTTCACAGTCTATGTTTGGGTAGCTGACGTCACCCAGTATGATGGTGTTTGCAGTGAAATCTATACTCTCCTGTGTGAGCATGAAGGCTGAGTGGGAGTCCTGTGTTTTAGAGGGTGCTGTAAGAGCTCCTCTGTGTCTCTTTCCATGTGGTCCAGGGAGGTATGTCTCAGGTTGTTTGCACCAGCATGGACAATGACTGCCTCATAGTTGTACTTGCTGTGGAGTGACCTGTGTGCCTGTGTAATGTGGCACATTCTATCACCCGGCAGGTAGCTAAATGTGACCCTCACCTTGCTCAGTCTGGAGGGCGGCACGTCAGTCAACAGCTCATGTCAAGCAAGTTCACACCCCTCATAAATGATGTGGAAACCTTCAACGGCCCCAGGCCTGTTGGAAATGTGGACCAGACTGCAGATACCTGTATAAAGGCATTCTATGGACACATTCAAGAATGCATGGATCATGAAACCACATATGGAAGCATGACCCAATTCTCTAAAGGCAGACGTCCTGTGTGCCGGCCACCAGCCATAAACAAACTATACAATAGAAGGATGAAGCCACTACATGATACAACAAACTCCCAAAATGTAAAGGCATCACTGATGAGTATTGGAAGACAACTACAGGCACCCATACGATTGTCTAAGGCTATCTTTGAGAGAAGATTCCACAAGCCACTGAGGATAATCACAAGGCTTTCTGTGGTTATGTTAGGAACCTGGGTGGTACTACCCAGGTATGCTCAGAGGTAATCCAAGATGTCACACAAAATACAAAACACACAGACATTGCCATCATCCTAGTGGACAGGTTCACTGCTGCCTTCTCCCCCCCCACCACACCAAAAGGGAAAATATGTCTCGCAGCAGAGTGCTGCCCCCCCCTGACATCACAGATGCTCAGGTAAGAGATGCCCTTCCCAAAGCAATAAACACTGCATCAATGGGACCAGACAGTGTCCCAGGCTGTGTCCTACATGAACCACAAGAAGAGCTACACCCAGACATAACACTACTGTTCAATCCCAGCCTTACTACATGATATGTGGACAAAGAGTGGCGTACAGCAACAGTGGTCCCTCCACATGCAGGTGGTGCCTTCACGGATCCTGGACACTATTCCCCCATATGTCTGACTAGCTTGGTCTGCAAAGCTATGGCAAGGATCATCATGAACCTCACATATATAGATATTGTGGACCTACAGACATGCCACCATACACAGTTTGGCTTTGTTAATGGCAGATCCTGCCTCTCAAACCTGTTTGATTTCTTTGAAACAGTCACCAAGGCCACTGTCAAGGGGAAGGAGGTCTACACAGCCTACCTGGACCTTGCATAAGCCTTTGATACAATACCCCACTTGTGCATTCTAGGGAAGCTCACCAGTGTACATATTAACCCCTATGTCACTATGGATATTGCACAGTGGCTCAAGGGCAGAACACACATGGCTAGAATTGCTGGAGCCATGTCAGCCTCCAACCAGGTACAAGTGGTGTCCCACAAGGCTCAGCCCTGGGAGCTGTCATGTTCATTAGATATTTATCATAGCTACAGGCCAACATGGAAGTACTGTGACTGAGCAAGTCGCAGGTGACTGCAAACCAGACGCCATAATCAACTCTCCAGCTAACACACGCATCCTCCAAAAGGGCCTCTTGCAAACACACGACTCATGCCACAGCCATGGCATCAAGGTGAATGACAAAAAGCGTATAGTCATCCCCTTTGTCAAACACAAAGTGACCACAAAGTACCACATATGTGTTAATCCATTAAGTGCAGACGAAGGAATTATGGACCTTGGGGTACACAGGTTGATAGCATTCTAACATTTGACAACAACATGGACATTGTGGTTAGGGAAACATGTTATATGGGCCACATCATCATGATGGGATCCACATGTAGATCAGGGGAGGACATTGTGCCCCTTTACTCATCCCTCATCATGCCCATAATTGACTATGATGAACCTGTCACCATGCACCTTACCAAACACCTGCAGCAACTGGAAAGACCCCATACGTACCTCGACAATAGGATCAAAGGGCTCAAACAGATGCAACATACTGACTGGTTAAAGAAACAGCAGCTCTACTCAGTGGCATACTGCCTCTTCATAGGCAATCTGTGCCTGACATATAAAGCCATGTCAAACCCTCACTTAATGGCCATGCTGCACCTCAGAATATCCAGATCCCATCAGGATACACACTGGAAAGACTTGAACCTCAGGAGTGATATACATAGGACATGCTGGAGGGGCACATTCATAACTCAGAGGCTCCCTTCATTCTTGAATATTATCCCAATAGAGGTTAGGCAGAGTGACTCAGTGACTATCTTCAAGAGTGATATTAATGACTGGATGTGACATTGTAGGGTTACCCTGGGTATCACTTATGTGTCACTGTGAGACAGAGGCACAGTATACTAACCTTGGAAAAGGGCATAGCAAGACAGATTTACAATGCATGTTGAAAGCCACACACATTCTGGCTAGGTGGATACATGCCCTGGGCAGACATCCCTGTATGAACCTATGGACCTATGTATCTTGTTCACCATTGGCCCTATGTGCTGTTAATCACCAATGCAATCTCAATACTATGGTAGCATGTGCAAAGGTCAGTTGTCAGTCACCTCTATGGTACAGTTGTGGAATATGTGTGTCATGTAGTAATGTCACAGCTGCCACATGTACACAGTCAACCCTATCCCCTACCCATGGATGTACAACACATGTATGAGATGGAAACACATGGCCAAACTGTGGACTAAGCACTCTGAACCCAGTACTGGCATAACCTGTCAGGTGGCATGAAATACTACAGTGACAGCAATACCAATCTGATGTGGTCCTACACTGACAGCAATACAAGCATGGAAACACACCGGGCCAGTTGTGGAGCCTAGGGATAGCATCCTGCATGACTGGCAGACATCTCTGCAGCTGGCACACAGGCATAGATTAGGCCTGCACACAGCACGCATAACACATAGCACACAAATCCTGTGTGCCAAACAAGCACAGTCTGTACAGCTATACAACACTACTGCCGCAGTTGTGTTAGGTACTTTTATTGTCCAGTACAGTGAGAACATGCTCACCAGGCTGGACAAGGTTTAAGTCACAGTGATATGCTCATGGGGCACTGTGGTCCACCACATAACACAAGCATACAGGTCAGTCAGATGCATGGACACATTTGACTCAGTCATTGTCCATGCCACCACAGCTGATGTGGGATGTCCCTCACTGGGATACATGATAGGGAACATGGAAGGGATCACTGAGTAAGTGACACAGGCTGGTAGAACCCTGACCTTGGTTGGCATCAGACCCTCACCAGGGATTCTGACATATTACTGAATGCTAATGAATTACTGTAGCTACAACACCCTAGCTGAATGGTTCTTAGCATGCGGTCACTGCATTGCTATGGAATAACGTCTTACCATCCCCACAACAGGTGAAAACATGCAGCACCTGTTCATCAACAACAGGTAGACTATATGCCCCAGACCAGGTGTGTATCCCTCACTACTAGGCTGATAGCATCTACATCTCACACTGTATATACACATCCCACATGCAGCACCTGCACAGAAGACCACAGTCATAATGTTACCCTGTGCAAATACCATGTATTCACATGTGGCAGGCATCACACATGGTAACTATTGAAGGTCACAGGTACATATGTGTATTTGGCACACACATACATCATGTGTGCATTGCCATAACTGGTTTAATCAATGTCATGCATTATTGTGAGGGACAACCCACACACATGGGCATTCTGTGTGGGCAAAACACACGTGGCACGTCTGTAATCAAAAGCCATAAATTGTGATATCGTTTAGAAAGGGGTATGTGCATCCTGTAGTGTGTTTTCCCAGTTGCCAAAAGGGATATTTCAGTCATACACACTTACCCCCCCTTCACACACACTTGCTGGATTCAAAACCCTACCTAACTATGTCATGACACTTGAGACTGACGCCTTAGCACAGCGTGCTATTCGCATTACTGAGAGATTTCCTTTCCCCTGATATACTTATAGGGTGCTGACATCATCAGAGTTTAGAAAGTGGAATGAGCATCCTGTGGTGTGTTTTCCCAGTTGCCAAAAGGGATGTTCCTTTTATACACACACTTGCCTCATGCTGGATTCAAACCCCTACCTAACTATGTTATGACACTAGAGACGGATGCATTAGCGCAGCGCGCTATTCGCATTACTGGGAGCTTTCCTTTCCCCTGATATACTTATAGGGTGCTGACATCATCAGAGTTTAGAAAGTGGAATGAGCATCCTGTGGTGTGTTTTCCCAGTTGCCAAAAGGGATGTTCCTTTCATACATACTTACCCCCCTTCACACACACTTGCCTCTTGCTGGATTCAAACCCCTACCTAACTATGTTATGACACTAGAGATGGATGCATTAGCAAAGTGTGCTATTCGCATTACTGGGAGATTTCCTTTCCCCTGATATACTTATAGGGTGCTGACATCATCAGAGTTTAGAAAGTGGAATGAGCATCCTGTGGTGTGTTCCCAGTTGCCAAAAGGTATGTTTCTTTCATTCACACTTACACACACACTTACCCCCCTTCACACACACTTGCCACATTCAAACCCCTACCTAACTATGTTATGACACTAGAGACAGACGCATTAGCAGAACACGCTATTCGGATTACTGGGATATTCCTTTTCTCCTGATATACTTATAGGGTGCTGACATGATCAGTGTCTAGAAAGGGGAATGAGCATCCTCTGGTGTGTTTTCACAGTTGCTTGGAGTAACATTTGGACTAAGTGTGTGAGCATGCCCAGTTCAGCCTTCCCATGGCATGTTGTGTGAAAGATGTCTCATTTATCTAAGTGTGTGAGCATGCCCAGTGTGGGCTTTCCATATGTTGAACTCTGCAGCCCATCACATTTGTGGATGAGTGTGACCTTCAACAAATACCTCCAGTTTATGGTTGTGTGTTCTGTGCCATGTTGTGTAGTTACTGTCCAAATGCTTGTGTGAACACAACTGGGAGTATACTGTGCCTGCAGGTTTTGCATGGGATACTTTGCACACAATTGTCAACATCCGTTCATACTGACCTAACACTGTAGTACTGTATAGTGTAGTGGTTCAGTACTTTCACTGTGGTGGTCAGTATCCTGGGCTTTAGTCCTATCACTGCTTTACATTTCCATGGTGTGCACAACAGCCTGGTTAGGGTCCAGTTGTGCACATCTGCACAAAGGCGGTGCCTCTACGGACCCTGGTAATTACTGCCCCATAAGCTTAACAAGTCTAGTCTGCAAAGCTATGGAGAGGATCATAATTGAGCTCATAAACAAAGATATAGGGGACATGCAGACATTGTACCTGTCCCAGTTTGGCTTGGTCAAGGGCAGATCATGCCTTTTGTATCTGGTTGACATCTTCAAAACGGTCACTTAGGCCATTGTTGAGGGAAAGGCAGTCCATACAGCCTACCTTGGCCTTGCACACACTTTCAACACAATACCCCACTCAGGTATTGTAGAAAACCCTACCAACTGCAATGTAAACCCATATGTCACAAGATGGGTTACAAACTGGCTTAAGGACGGGACCCACAGGGTTACAGTTGCTGGCACTATGTTAGACTCCAGGCTGGTCACAAGTGATGTCACACAGGTCTCAGTCCTTGGCCCCCTATTGTTTGTCATGTACTTCGCAGAAATACAGGCCAACATGGGAGGACTTTGGCTGACTAAGTTTGCAGATGACTGCACACTGGGCGCCGTAGTGGACAGTGCATCAGGCATGGATATCCTTCAGAAGGGACTCACGGAAACTGATAGCTGGTGCCAGAGCCATGGCCTGAAGTCAAAGTGCTCAACATGTGTAGACATACCCTTCGGGAAAATAAAGGTAACCCCAAGCTACCATATAGGTGGCAATCCTCTGAGCACAGAGGAGGTTATCATGGACCTGGGGACACAGGTTGACAGTCGCCGTTCTTCTGACACTCACGTTGTTAAATGGCTAGAAAGACCTTCTACATTGCCCACCTGATCAGGAAGGGATTCACATCCAGATCTAGTGGGTCATTGTTCCCCTGTACTCTTCACTTATCAGACCGGTGATCGAGTACAATGCCCTATTCTGGATGTATCTCACCCAATATTTGCAGCAATTGGAGAGACCCTGAATGTCCCCCAACAAAAGGATAAAGGAACCCCAACATCTGTCATATGCTGCCAGATTGAAGACACTCCCACTCTATTCAGTCACATACCGTCTGCTTAGAGGTGACATGTGCCTGACATGCAAGGCCATGTCCAAACAGGAATTAATGGACATGCTCCACCTCAGAATCTGCAGATTCACCTGAACCACTAGTGCAAGTGACTTACACCTTTGCATGGATGTACGTTGGACATGTTGGAGGGATGGAGTTATCACTCGGAGACTCCCTATGCTGTGGAATACACTCCCGGTCCATGTGAGGCAGAGCACCTTGCTGGCTCTGTTCAAGAGGTATCTTGACCTGTGGATGGGAGGTCATACGTTTAACCCGGGGATCATCACTGTGTCACTGCTGGAGAGAGGCACGACAAAATAATGGGCACAGTACTGTTTCCATATAAGGGGTGGTGTACACCAACAAACTTTGGGCTAGGCTTATACCTGCCTTAGGGAAGATAGCCTAGTATGAACCTATGTACCTATGAACCTATCGGACCATGTTGCATTATGTTCAGATGTGAAATACTTACAACAGCCTCATCCAACATCAGCAGTGTATTCCATAACATGGGTGTACATTGGCAAACACTACCGATGTGCCCTAGGCCATTTCTAATGCTAGTCAGAGAGTGTGTTTGTCCGTCAACACATTGTAAGTGTAGTTTGACATGACATATGTCTTGTTTAGTATACTGTGCCTCTGTCTACCTGTGACATAACATTGATACCCAGGGTAAACCTACCATCTCCCATCCACTCATTAGGATTCCTGTTGAGGGGAATCAACAAGTGACTCTATGGATAACCTGTACTGGTAGTTTACTCATGTGTGGGGGTGGCTTCTGTGTTATGGATAATGCAGTACAGCCTGTCCTATGTATGTCAGTGCTGGGGTTCAGGTCCCTCATGTGCATAGCTCCCTGCCATTCAGATTGTACAAGGTGCAGCATGTGCATTGATTCCAGCTTGGACATGGCTTTCTACATCAGGCACAGCTTGCGTCTGGGTGGACAGCATGGCAGTGTGTGGTGCTGCACTCTGTTTAATCAGGCAACACATTACATGTGTTCCAGCTCTTTCATACTCCTGGTGAGGTACTGTTGTGGACTTTACAGTTGCTGGATGTGTCTGATGAACTACACCCCACAGGGGCTGTTGTGGTCATTTCTAATGCTGATGAAAGATAACTGCAGAACCACAATGTCCTCCCCTTAGCTAGATGTCAGAAAGCATGGACCATGCAATCACAAATAAAAACAGGACCCTCTCCACAAAGAAAAAGTGGCCTGTCTGGTGGACCCCAGCCATAAACAAACTGTATAACAGATGAGGGATACTAATGCAAGACAGAGCTACATCTCCAACAGGGAAGACAGCTGTGATCAGCACTAGTAGAAAGCTACATTATCTCATAAAGACATGCAAGGTCAACTTGGGGACATAAATCACCAAAGACAATGAAGGTAACCACACTGCTTTCTTCAGTTATGTCAGACACCTGGTTGGGAACCCTCAGATATGCTCAGAGTTGGTACACAACAACATATATTCTTGTGACCTGACAGATATTGGCAACATTCCGGCGGACAGCTTCAGTGCGATTTACCCCCTCCCTCACCCCCAAAAGAAGATAGTTATCACTGCTGTATGTAACCTCACTGTCATCTTGGATGTCCATGTGAGAGCTGCACTCAGCAAAGACAAGTACACAGCATCAATGGGACCTGCTGGTATCCCCGGTTGCATGCTATGTGAACTCCAGAAGGAGCTGGACCCATATATACAAATGCTATTTAACCTTAGCCTTGCTACAGGATATGTACCTGAACACTGGCGTACGGCAACAGTGGTCCCACTCCACAAAGGAGATGCCTCCACAGACCATGGCAACTACCACCACACAAGCTTAACCAGCCTTGTCTGCAAAGCTATGGAAAGAGTCATTATGGAGCTCTTACACAGAGACATTGCTGACCTACAGACCCTTGTTCACACCCAGTTCAGCTTTGTACAGGGCAGATCCTGCCTTTTGCACCTAGTTGACTACTATGAAACTGTCAGTAGGGCCATTGATGAGGGCTACAAGGTCCACACAGCCTACCTGCACTTGGCTAAGGCCTGTGACACAATACCCCACTCAGGCATCATAGCCAAGCTCAACAGCTGACATATAACAGCATATGTCACAGGATAGGTTGCAAAATGGCTAAGAAAAAGAACCCATAAATTCAACATTGCAGGTGCCTTGTCAGATTCGAAGCCAGTCACAGGTGGTGTCCCACAAGGATGTGTCCTGGGACCCCTCTTAATTGGTATTTACTTTTCAGATGTGAAAGCAAATATAGGAGGGTTGTGGCTGACAAAATTTGCAGATGACTGCAACCTAGGCACCATAGTGAATACATCAGCCGGCACACACATCCTACAGAATGCCGTCACAAAGGCGGATAGCTGGTGCCAGACGCATGGCCTGAAACTGAATGCAACTGATGTGTATTCATCCCCTTTGGGAGGAACAAAGTACCCACAGATCAATACATAGACAGCAACCCACTGAGCACAGAAAACAAATCAGACACCTGGGGACACATGTAGATAGTGACATCTCGTTTGATACCCATGTTGCCAAAGTGGTTAGGAAGAGTTTCTATCTTGCCCACCTTATCATGGAGGGTTTTCCATCCAGATCATAGGAGGTCATTGTACCACTATCCTTCTCCCTTATCAGACCCATGATTGAATACAAAGCCCCATATGGTATGTACCTCACCCAGCACTTGCAACAGCTGGAGAGACCCCAAAAGTACCTACCATGAAGATCAGGGTTCTTCAACACATGTCATATGCTTCCAGAATAGAGGAAATCCAGCTTTATTCAGTGTCATACCGCATACTTACAGGTGACCTATGCCTGACATACAAGACCATGTCCAATCAGGATTTGGTGGACATGCTCCACTGCAAGCAATCCAAATCCACCAGAACCATGAGAGCTGAGGATTTGAACCTCAGCACATACATGTATAGGACATGCTGGAGGGACAGAGTCATAACTTAGGGGCATCTCACACTCTAGCAGAGTATCCCAGTTCATGTTAGACAGAGTCCCTCACTGACTCTCTTCAGGAGACATCTGGACAACTGCATATGAGACAGAGGCACAGACTAGACAGAGGCACAGTCATAATATTCAGTTATGTAAGGGGGTCATAATGTGTCACTACTAAGTCAGAGGCACAATAATTGGAATCTATTCTGTACACTTATTACCACTATAAGGGGTGGCAATAGCCACATCACTATGGCTAGGCTTATACATGCACTAGGGCAGATAGCCTAGTAGTAAACTATGACACTATGAAACAATGGTGTATGTGTAGGTATTGTCAGTCAAGCACTATGATGTGGTTTGGGGGGCTTGATATCTCCCTGTATTCCAACAGTGTTTTGCCTATTCCTTCTAGCATGTCTAGGGATCAGTTGCTAGTGTCGTCTCCTGCTCAGCTGGTGAACCTGGGAATATTGAGGCAATGTTACATTTGCCTCATGTACACTGACAACCCTCTCCTTCTCCCATACAACACACATACATGTGAGAGATGCAACTATATAGCCAAAGTGGAGGCTGAGCTCTCTCAACATAGGACTAGCAAGACCAGAGGAAAGGTGAAGGTAACCACACACATCTCAAACCCAGTCTCACATAGCACTATCACAACTTAAATTCATACACATAGACACACAAAGACATACTCGGAGGCTCTGATCAGAATTCTACAAAAACAGCAGCGGCCACCACAGCAGACACCCACACAGCTGCCTCCACAGGGCACAGCACATGCAACACATAGACCACAGAGTCAGTGTGCCAAACAGTCACAGCCCTTAAGGCCAAACACAATGCCAGACACACTTGTCATAGGTGACTCCATAGTCAGGCACACTGACGTCCCGCTCACCAGATCGAGTACAGAGGAGGTCACAGTAAGCTGCCTATCTGGCACTGGAATCCACCACATAATGCAAGCACTCAGGTCACTCAACTGCAAGTACAAGCCTGACTCAGTCATTATCCATGCTGGTGTGAACGACCTGAGATGTACCTCCCTGGACTACATGGAAAGAGACATAGAGGATCTCTCTGATTATGTAGGCCAGGCAGGTATGACCCTGACATTGAGCAGTATCCTACCTTCACCAAGTATGATACCACATAAACAGAGACAAGATGATCAGCTGTAATAATTAGCTTAAACTATGGTGTCGTTCAAATGGGGTCCAATGTCTGTCTGCCTGGGATGACATGCTGGACAGGCCACGCTGATTTGCAAGGGACGGATTGCACCTGTCACCCCTGGGCTTCCGGATTTTGGCTGAGGCTCTTGCCACCCCCATTGTGCCTTTTTTATGCAAGAATCAGATTCTACACCTACCACCCTAGAACACAGAAAAGGAAAAACACTAAGGGTAATGCTGCTCAATGCCAGAAGTCTCAACCTCAAGCTGCACACACTCGATGCCCTTCTCAGTATGTAGAACATTGATGTCTGTGCTGTGCCTGGAACCTTGTTCACAGCTTCTGACAGCACCCCGGCACTATCGGGTGTTACCTCATATCATGCGTTCCGGCACCAAAATCCGGACAACACCAAGAAAGGAGGGTGGGTGTCCATATTCATCAAGGACACCCTCACCTCAAGGTTGGTGGCAACACACAATACATCGGAGACCATCCAGGTGCAAGTAACCGTAGGCAAGACTGCTCTGCAGTTTGTAGAATGTTACATGCCACCCTCTCAAACTCAGGTACCTCACACAGCTGTCCTGCAAACACTGGAGGGGATAAATGTATCTCCGAACACCATCATACTGGGTGATTCCAACTATCCAAATATAGACTGGGATCACTACTCAGGCCCCAACACTCTAACCCAAAGGTTACAAGAGTTCATACACTCAAATGCCATGGAACAACTAGTCACCATCACCACAAGTGGAGACAACATACTAGAACTCATCATCACGAACATGGGGTCACACTGTTCAACACCAGAAGTATACCCATCATTGGTGAGATCAGATCATGAACTAATCTCAGTGGGAGTCCACATCCCACCCCAGATAGATAAACAAACAGTGAAGACCTTCTCAAAAGCCAACTTCACATTTCTAATGACTGGTGTGGTCTCTTTCAAGGCCCCCAAGCCAGCGGACACCATTACCCAAGCCACTGTATCACTTACAGATGCCTTCTACCAGCACCTCCAGGACTGCATGGATCAGGCAATCCCAAGCAAAACAAAGACTCTTTGTACCACAGGCAAGCATTCAGTCTGGTGAACCCCAGCCATAAACAAGCTCTACAACAAAAGGAAGGAGCGAAATCCGTAGAAGGGAAGACACCCCTGCTCATTATGAGTAAAACACTGGGTTCCCCCATACAATCATCCAAGGCAAGTTTTGACAGTAAACCCGCTCAGGACTCAAGGGACAATCATGAGGCCTTTTTTACCTATGTTTGACACCTGGGAGGGAACTCCCAGATATGCTCAGAATTAGTTCGGAATGATGTAAATATCACTGAACCTACAGACATTGCCAACATACTGGCTGACAGGTTCAGTGCGGATTTCTCCCCCCCCCCCCAACTGGGGGGGTATCTATACCAGAGGATTGTAGCCCCCAAACATCTCAAATGCTGGGGTGAGAACTGCTCTATCCAAGGCGAGAAACACTTTGTCCATGGGACCAGATGGTGTCCCCGGTTGTGTGCTCCATGAACTCTATGAGGAATTAAACCCGCAGTTAGGAAAACTGTTTGATCTTAGCCTCACCTCAGGATATGTGCCCAAGGAGTGGCATACAGCAATGGTGGACCCACTTCACAAAGGAGGTGCCTCCACCAACCCCAGAAACTACCATCCCATCAGCTTGACAAGCCTGGTCTGCTAAGCTATGGAGAGGATCATAATGGGAATAATAAATGAAGACATAGGGGACTTGCAGACGTTGGATCCAATCCAGTTTTGCTTTGTCAAGGGCAGATCATGCCTTTTAAACTTGGTTGACTTTTTCAAGACAGTCACCCAGGCCATTGACGTGGGCAAGGCAGTCCACACAGCCTACCTTGACCTGGCAAAGGCTTTCGACACAATACCCCACTCAGGTATAATTGAAAACATCACCAGCTTAAATGTGAACCCATACATCACAGGATGGGTTGCAAACTGGCTAAGTGACAGAACACACAGGGTCAAAGTTGCTGGTGCCATGTCACACTCCAAAACTGTCACAAGTGGTGTCCCACAGGGCTCAGTCCTGGGCCCACTTTTGTTCAGCATCTACTTTTCAGACGTACAAGCAAACACAGGAGGATTATGGCTGACAAAGTTTGAAGATGACTGCAAACTGGGAAACATATTTGGAAACCCATCTGAGACAGACATCCTTCAGAAGGGTCTCATAGACACGGATATCTGGTGCCAGAGCCATGGCCTTATGTTAAACGCTAAACAATGCATAGTCATACCCTTCAGGAACAACAGGGTTACCCCTAGTTCCCATCTAGGTGGCAATCCTCTAAGCACAGAAGATGTTATCAGGGACCTGGGCACCCGGGTTGACAGTAATATTTCGTTTGAACACTCACGTTGCCAGAGTAGGCCTGGGGCAGTTCCTGCTATTAGGACAGTGGTCTGCAGCAAGCTATATAGTAGTAGTCAGTTTTAGCCATTGGTATTTGACCATGGGTAATCCATGTTGTTGTGGTACCAACAGTGTGGTTAGCCATACCATTTATTGCTAGTCACCCTCATTTTGTAGCTTGTTCCATGTTTTTGCACATGTACATCACTGTATGAGGTGTGACATGGTAGTGTCAGGGTGCTGATGTGGGCTTTGACCCTGTTTTCTATTACAGCACTGATATCTACATTCTCTATACTGTGTGTGTTTACACTGCACGCATTTATACTTCTGGCATTGGGTAGCATTACATCTAGGTTCCTATCCCTTGTGGAACCTATGAGGTAGGTTTGTGTTTTTTGTGGTTTATGATTGGTGAGGGTGGATGTTAGTCGTGTCCTCAGGTGTGCATATGGTACATGGTATTACATTACTTAACACATGGCATTCATGCCTCAGGTAGTGCTGCAGGGCTGCCTCTGTCGGATGCACATACTACACTCCCTGTACATGTTTGGAAGCAGGTTGTGTCATGTTAGGCATCCCTGTTACTATATGAGTGAGTCAGAGCGGGTATCAGTCCCAGTGTTCCTACTGACCAAGTGTATGTGTTATGCGTTACCTCTTTGCCAAGGCCAGGGCATACTGGGCCCTCCTCCTTCTGCCTACTGGGACAAGGTCAGGTTGTTCCTCCTCCGAGTCACCCTCTGCCTGTGGTGGCCTTGGCAATGGTGGGGATATGTTAGGCCCAGCCCTGTGCTGGTCCTGCTGCAGCTGTTTCCGCAGGATCATATTATGTAGCATAGCACATATCATGACCATTTGGGTACATGTAGTTGGTGTGTACTGCAAGGCTCCACCAGATGTGTCCAGACACCAGAACCGTGACTTGAGCAGCCCAAACACACGCTCTATGACATTACGTGTTTGTGCGTGTGCCTCATTATGGCATTCCTGTTCAGGTGTGTGTGCATTTCTGATGGGTGTCATCAGCCACGGCTCAAGTGCATAACCTGCATCCCCCACTAGGTGTCCGTGTGGGAAGTCCCCACTGGCAAATGATTGGTACAGCTGCGTCAGATGCCAGATGTGGGAATCGTGGTAGCTCCCAGGGCAGCCAGCACACATTCATTATTATGCCCTGGGCATCACACACAACCTGGCAGTTGATGGAGGGGTATCCCTTGCGGTTAATGTAGACTCTACCCCGCTCACCAGCTGGTGCTTTGATGCGTACGTGCATGCAGTCTATTGCACCCAGAACCTCAGGGTATCCCGCTATTTGCTGGAAGAGACGCATATTGCTGGCCACAACCTCACGGTCATTAGGGACATATATATGATCACCGACATGTGCTGACATGGCATCCAGGAACTGGTGCAGTACCCTGGAGGCTGATGCCTGTGATATCCCCATCATATCACCAGTTGGTCTCTGGAAGGTACCTGTTGCTAGTATTCTTAGGCCAACACATACCTTGGTTTCCACTGGGATGGGTTCCCCTCTGTTGGTTCTGTGTGTGAGATGTGGCCTGCACAGCTCAACAATCTGCTGCAGAAGGTCTCTGTCCACTCTGTAGTGCTCTACTATCTCCAGCTCATGTAACCCATGGTAGGTGACCCTGGGCCTGTATACTCTTCTCCTTCTCCTCACTCTGGGTTGTCTGACAGCATCTGCATTGTCACCACCCTCAGCAATTCACCTTTGCCTGATTATAACAGCTATGGCAGCCCCTAGCATTTCTGCTCTGAGTTCAGCTTTTTCAGTTTTCAATTCTGATAGCTTACTTTCTTGCAGTATCTCTTGTGAGAAACACCCTGCACTGCTGTTTGTAGTGTTTTAAGTGCTGGGTTGGGCTTCTAGTCTGCCTGCATAATTGCCTGCTTCCAATTGTTTCCACCAATTAACTCCAGCAGTATCCTCTGGCAGTTTCGCTGTATTTGAGTTGTTTCCTGTTTTCTATCTGTTTCCTGAGGGAGCAATGTGCACACCAGCTTAAACATGCTCACAGTCACTTAAACGCGCACACATCCCTACACGGTGTTACACGCACACATCCTTACACGGTGTGAACTCAGCTGATTCATGTTAAAACGCCACACTGCCTTCCACGTGCACGCCCGCAAACCGTTGTAAATGGTTTGCAACACGCTCCACATGTTGAACCTGCCTTACACGCGCTGCAAGCACGCGCATGCACGTATTTCAAGAAACTTTGAGTGTAGGGATAGCATAAACCTTCAATTTCTTGACTTTCCTAGTGTTCTGTTGGGACACACCTTCCTCCCTGATGTCTGTCTGTCATCTGTCACCTTACATTGCCCTCCAATCTGGTACATTTGTTTCTATCCTTCCCCCCCGTGATGTCACCTACCTCTTACTCTGTTCCTCCCCCTTCTCTAACTCTTACACTACTCAGAAAGTGCTCATTACCTATGTGGCAGTGTGATTCAGTATTGTAACCCTCATTTACATAGGATTGCCTAGTAATGCTTAGTTACATGTCTTACACGGAGCTTCCCCCCCTTAACAACCACTAAACGGAGGCCATATTGTTTTTGGTCTGCAAGTCCCTCCATTGACATTCCATGTAATACATAAATCCCACAATTGTGGGCTTATAAGCTTCGGTTTTCAGTTTTAGGTAGCACACCCCGTTTGCGCGGGTGTGCACTGCAGTTAAACCTCAAAATCCCGTTAAAAAAAAAAAAAGTTATATAACATATTTTTGCAACACTTTTTCATGCCAATGGCCACATATTTGGCCATTGGCATGCTTAATGCAACAAATGCACCCTTTATTTGGAGCTGACATAGCTCCGTTTTTAATTTTGCAGAAATGTACTCAGTTGTCAGCTGAGTACATTTCTGCAGCTAACACGTCCATTACACGGACTGGTTTCTGCTTTGTGGATCGCTCAGATACCTCATTTGCATATCTTTCAGCTGCAAATGAGGTATTGAGCATTTCCACGCCCAGTCCGTGTAAGAGACATGTTAGCTGTCTCTTACATGGAGATTTGGGCTGTTCCTGAATCGGGAGGCTTACACGGAGGCTTACACTACTCTTGAACTCCGTGTAAGCCTTCCTGAATCTGGCCCAACATCTTTTTTATGGCCCAACCATAAAGTAATTTAATTTCAGCTATTTTTCTGAAGTTTTGCAAGTTAACCTCCTGTGTTCCAGATTCCCCTGTTAAAATATATACATTTAAACAGTTACAATAGTGTATATAAATGTCTGTTCTTTTCCAGTTGGGTACACTGTGGATACATCTTTAAGCTCAGTACTTTACAAGCCCTTTTCAACGCACATCTGTACAAACCTAGTTTGATATACAAATAACATACAGTTCTAAAAAGGTTGTAATACAAGCATCTTACATAAAGCATGTTAACATTCACAAATGACACATAACCATTTACAAAATTCCAGACAGCTGTGCTGGCAGTATCTCTCTTTGTCGCACTTCTATATAAATCATATTGATATTCACAAATGACATATAATTATTTACAAAATTCCAAATAGCTGGGCTGGCAGTATCTCCTTTTGTGATACATGTATAAAGTGTAAAAGAACGTCATGCATGTATTAGTCTGTAGTCCTAAATTACAGCATTACACTAGTCAGTGTTTGTGGGTTCAAAGACCACACTTCCCAAACATATAATAGTGTTTACAACAGTGTTATGTTTCATCATTATATATGCAATACTGTCAGCTAATCATCATTATAGCAAATTACTTTCAGACCTCAATACCTCTGGCATGAATGTCCTGCTCTCAAGTGTAATCATGCATATGTGCAATATATGTACACATGAATGATTGCTGGCTGTAATCTGATCAGTATGACAGTGTCCATCTGTTAGTAACTGGTTAGTCTTTAAAGAAATAAAGAAATTTCTTTGGAGTTTGGTAGTGTTAAAAGTAAAATGTAACAGAATAGAGTGAAATAATTGTAGAAAGCTTTTGTATATTAATTATGAAGTTAGTACTATTTCCTGTTTTTTTTTTCTCTCGACCACCTCTTTTCTTCTTTTTTTATTGCTTAACTTGCTTTCATTTTGTTGTTCTTATGTATAATTGTGTATTTCTTTGTTTTAGTTTATTTCTAATTTTGTGTGTATTTGTTGTTATATAAATTTATTTTATTATTATGTTGAATTTTTATTTTTTATTTGTTCATCTATTTATTTTTATAAGTCATTGTTTGTATTTTATAACTGTATTTCAATTTTTTGTATTACTACAACAAAGCAGGATAGACAGGTCCCATTTGATCCTTCTACTCTCACTCCACCAGCTACAGCACCAAGGCCTAGCACATTTGGGCTGCAGCCTGACAGAATCCCCCCTCTGCTTCCCCTGTACTACCTGGGCCCTCAGGTAGTTCCACCCCAGAGGATAGGCCTGCAGTCCCCTCTGGGAGCAGTGGTGGAGGGGATGCAATTATCACTGGGAATGAGCTGCCAGGTATGATGCATAGGATTGTGCACCATATAGTAGACACACACCTACGCAGAATGGAGATTCTCCTCTCCATTCTGTACTTAGTACCCATTGAAGAAGCACACATCAGGCACTGCAGCTGCCGGCACAGTGAGTCCTTCACCATTGCTGTATGTCCTGTCTGTCAGTAATTGCTTACTCACCTCGCCAACTTGCCTGCCCCAGACATGCCTATGTCCCTTCCTCAACATTCCTCTCTCACCAAAGAAAAGCGCACCTGTTCCAAAAAAATTGTCTGATACATAGCTCTCCATTTCACACATGTCTGCTTGACACACTTGATTTGGCCTAATTGGCTATACTACATGATTTATGCTGTTGTCACCTCTGTCTCTGGAGTCCAAATTCAGTGACTATTGTATGCATCTGATAAGTTTTTACTGCTGAAGAAATGGATAGCTATGATTCTTTCCTACACCCTTCCTGCACATGTCTGCCCTCCTTTCACTTTGTTTTCCCCCTGCTTGCTCCCCATTTCACCACTTTCTTATCTTCTCCATTTCTTTTTCTAAAGAATCATTGAGTGATGGTGCGCGATGAGCACAATCACTAAACAACGGTAAAAGGCAGTAGTATCAGTAAATGTATGTAAAATTATCATACACACTTGTAAAATTCATGCCTACACCCCATTTCAAACCCAGTACCATCTGCTTCCAACAACAATGCATTAATCCATCTGGGCACAGATTCAGTTCTTTAACAGCTGTATTTTATACAGCAATATTAACTGTCACATTTTATGTTTATATTTACCCTTTATAATCCCCAATGCTTTCTCCTTATATCACCAATGTCATATTTCAACATGAACTGTGTATGAAGCATCATTGCACAATAGACATTCATGTTCTAGAAAGCCTTAGTGCACAATCCCCATTTATTTTTTATAAAGCATGTGTGTGTCATGCTAGATATCATGCACCCTTGCTAAGCAAGGCAAATACAAATTTTAAGAAATAACAGAAATGAGAAAAGTAGTGAATAGTATTAGCTACAGCTTTATTTGGAACCAGTTCTATGTGGCCAAAAAAGCAACTTATCACTGCTTGAAATCAATTCCTACTTGCAGCCAAATATTCAGTTAAGTAGCAGGTATATGTAACAGCAGTGAAGTCTGCAATTTTCTATTCAGTGTGTAAAATGCACCTGCTACTCAACTGACTCTGTAGCACCATCTGTTTATGCATTGATCCAGCCTTGTTTTCGTTCTGGGTTCAAATACAGGTGTATGTAACAATTTCACATACTTTTAAGTAAATAAAAAACTATAAATTGGGAAACTTATAAATCTGTGTCATCATTTTTGTGGAACATGGTAGTGATTTCAAACACAGGTTTATGTAATAGCCCTAATTTATTTTGCTGAAGCCACACATCATTGCACAATGTTCACCAT
Source organism: Protopterus annectens (assembly GCF_019279795.1). Lineage (NCBI taxonomy): Eukaryota > Metazoa > Chordata > Ceratodontiformes > Protopteridae > Protopterus > Protopterus annectens. The sequence continues at coordinate 336,687,929 of NC_056726.1, read as the reverse complement.
CAAACACCATTATGCCCAGTTTCTCTATAGAAAAGAACTGGGGAAGACAGGTAAGTGGTGAAATGGGAAGTAAGCAGGGGTAAAAACAAAGTGAAAGGAAGGCAGGGATATGCAGGATGGGTGTATGAAAGAACTATAGCTATCCATATCTTCAACAGCAAAACATGATAATAAATGAAGACTATCATCTCCAGAGAGAGAGAGGTGACCACAACACAATCAAGTTGTATAGCCAATTGGACCAAATCAAGGGTGTCATGAAGACATGTGTGAAATGGGGAACTATGTATGGGATGATATATATATATATATATATATATATATATATATATATATATATATATATATATATATATATATAGAGAGAGAGAGAGAGAGAGAGATACACACACACACACATACATATATATATATATATATATATATATATATATATAATTTTTTTTGGGGGGGGACAGGTGCCTTCTTTTCTTCTTGGCAGAGAGAGAGGAATGTTGCGGTAGGGACCTAAGTATGTGTGGGTAAGATAAGGTGGGTAGGTGAGGAAGCAGTGGCAAATAGACATAACATACAAGATGAAACACAGGAATCGTGAAGGACACAAGAGGGGGTTAAAAACCATGGGTGGTGAGGGGAGGACATCAAGAGCCTATGGACATCAAGTTTGGAGACGGTGAGAATCAAGCCCCCACCCAGTTGACTGTCATCGCTGTCACCTCACTGCACCAATGGCTCCAGTGTCTGAGATCTGCATCTCCTTGTTATTCAGGACAATGATGGAGAGTATTGTCTCCACCTGGTGTAGGCGTGCACCAACTGTGTGGGGCACAATCCTACACACCAACCTTGGCAGTTCATCATGGGTAATAAAGGCACCACCTCTGCCACTGATCCCAAAGGGAACCACTGGCCTATCCTGTGGGAAGAACTACCTGAGGGCCCAAGTAGTGAAGGGGCAGCAGAGGGGATGCTACCAGGTTGTGTCTTTGACATGCTGGGACGTGGTGCCATAGCCAGTGTTGTGGGGGCAGGTAGTTCCCATTGGACTAGCCTACCCCACTGTGCTGTGGAAAAAAAGAAAAAAAAAGAACATAAGGAGTAGGGAGAGATAGAAAACAGGGAGAACAATAGCAACATCATAACTGATATACAAAACAGTGATACAATTATTTCACTCTGTTATGTTACATTTACTTTAAACAGTACAAGCTGTAAACAAACTTTTTTATAATGTTTCTTAATACCCAGTTAATAACAGATGCACACTGTAGTACAGATTTCAGCCAGCAATCCTTGATGTGTGTATATATTTCCCATATGCAGTCTCTTGCTCTACTAAGTATTTATTTATTTATTTACATTTGTTGACCGGGAGTGTCCGACTGGACGTAGGTCCATTTTCAGTGGAGGCCCGGGGAGAAAAGCTCCACAGTTAAAATAAACAGACAGTAGTTACATTGGATTTACATAGTGATTAACAGACTGATTAACATAGCAATTAATTACAAACAGTTACAGATGAAGAACATAGTACATCAGTAGACAGCTAGAATCTTTATCTGCGTAGTACATAACAGACATTAACAATTGTTACAATAAGAAGTTCCTGCAGTATAATAAGTACTAGGCTTATAAGCATCCGAGCTTGCTATAATCAAGATAGTTAGTGGGGTGGAAAAAAAGGTAGCGGTTGGATGGGGTGGGTGATATTAGAGTGGGAGTTGCAAGGGCATAGCCAGCATGTTTTTAGGTGCGCTTTTAGTAAAGTTGTGAAGTGGGTGCATGATGGTATGGAGGTAATTGTGGGTGGGAGGGAGTTCCATAATTTGGCTATGGCACAAGAGAATAGTGCTTCACCAGCAGAGTTATTGGCTTTAGTGATCTGCAAGTGATTTTTGTTGCTGGATCTTAGTGGTCTGGTGGTGTGGTAGAGCTGGAGTAGATTCTGGAGGGATGGGACATTTAATGGATGGTTTACTAGTTTGTGGGTGAGTGAGAGTTGATACCACTGAAGGAGGTGAGGGAGTTCAAGCCATCCCAGTTCAGCAAGTGAGAGACAGTGGTGACTATGGTAGGATGCCCCTGTGGCGAATTTGGTGATTTTGTTGTTGCAAGTCTCTAGCTTGTTTAGATCACATTGTCTTAGGTTGGTATATATTGGAGAGGCATAAAGTAGGGTGGAAATAAGGTGGGAATTTGCTAAAAAAATCTTTGCTGCTTTGGTGAGAAGTTGCTTATTTCTGTATAACGCTCATAGTTTTTTGTGGACTTTTTTATGGTCATGGATATGTGAATGTCAAATTTTAGTTTATTGTCTTTTTCCACTCCTAGCAATTTGGTGTGTTCTGCTGGATATATAGTGGTGTTGTCTTTTGCTGTGATGTTAAAGTGAGAGTTGTTTTGAGTATGTTTGGTGGGTTGGAAGATGAGTAATTTAGTTTTGTTTGGGTTGAGTATTAATTGGGCATCGGATAACCAAGTTTCAACAGAGGAAAAGAGTTCTTGTTTGACTTTTTGCAGTTTGGGTAGGGACTGGGCTGAGCAGATGATGGTTGAGTCATCTGCGTATTGTATGTGTGCCATGTTTGGTGGCAGAGACTAGATTATTGGTGAAAATAGAGAAGAGTAGGGGTCCAAGGATGGATCCTTGGGGAACCCCTATAGAGACAGGTAATTGGGGAGATATGTCATTCTGCCGTACAACAGATTGTTGGCGGTCAGACAGGTAACTCTGAAACTAGTTGGTGACTGATTGAGAGAAGGATAGGTAATTGAGGACAGAGATGATTTGTTTGTGTGTGACCATGTCAAATACTTTAGATAGGTTCATAGGTTCATAGGTTCATACTAGGCTATCTGCCCGAGGGGGGCCAAGCCTTAGCCTAGCGCTTTGCACTTTTAGCGCCACCTTTTTTAGTGGAACTATATACCCATTTTTTTTATTTCTGCTGTCGAGGCAGTGACACTGAGGTAATCCCTATCCCCTGGGGTATATCCCATCCATTGGTCAAGATTTCTCTTGAACAAGGCCAGCCAGGCCTCTCTCATGCTATACGATTTTATCTTTGGTCTTTATAGCATAGGAGGGAGTCTTTGTGAATCTCCCCCTCCCTCCCGTAGCCTGTTAAGGTTTAAGTCTCCGCCCCTTGTCTCTCCCTTGATGGATTGATTTGATTAAGATTTTGAAGCATATTCATCAAATCTGGGTTTGACATGGCCTTGTATGTTAGGCAAAGGTTTAGGAAAGTAGCAAAGGACAGATAGCCATTGTTTTTATGATGAAGGATAGTGTTAGTAAAGGAGAGTAAGGCAGTGGTGGTACTATGGTTTGGTCACAAACCATGCTGAGTATTGGAAAGGAGGTTGTTAGTAAGGAGGTAGTCTGAGACCTGAGAGTGAATGCATCTCTCTAGTATTTTGGAGAGTGGAGAGAGAATAGCTAGGGGGCGGTAATTGGTTGGTTCTGTGGAGGGGCCACCTTTGTGGAGTAGAATTATATGTGATACTTTCCACAGTGTGGGAACATAACTTTCTGACAGAGATCAGTTAATCAAAATGAATACTGGGTAGGCCAGAGCATCAGCTGCAATTTGTAGGTATTCACTTGGGAGGTTGTCTGCTGCTAATTTGGTGGGCCTAAGTCTAGTTACGAGTTTTTTTTATGCTGGAGGTAGGTACAGGAGAAAAAGAGAAGGCAGTGGGAAGATCACTAGTTGAAGTAGTAGGTTGGAGAGGAGGGGGTTGTGTTGTTTAGCTTGTGATAGTATAGTTTGTGTGAAGTGTGTGTGTTGAATGAGGTAGCAATATTTTCGGAGGAATGAGGGATGTTAGGAGGAAGGGTACTGACTTTTCCTGGGTGGAGGATGGAGTTTATGGAGGACCAGAATTGGTTGGGACTGTGTTGGGAGGAGTCTAGGGAAGAATGGTAGTATTGGAATTTGTCCTGTTTTATTAGCTGTTTGACTCTATTGCGTAGTTCTAGGAATTTATGTCTAGTTGAGGGTGTTTTGGTTTTGCACCAGAGCTCCCAGGCTTTATCCCTGTTTTTCATTTCTGACTTAGTGGTTTTCTGTAGCCATGGGGAGGGTTGTGCTTTGTTTCTGGAAAGTTTTATGGGGGCATGGTAATTAAGCATGCTCAGGAAGGTAGTATTAAAAATTCAGCTGCGTTGTCAAGACTGAGGTACTTTAGAGGATGCCAGTTACATCCTTTGAGGGATGAGATGAATGTGAGTGAGTTAAAGTTTAGTTTTTTTATGTATTTGATGGTGGATGACAGGCTTAGCTTGGTATAGGTATTTTTTGAGTAGGAATGTTGGGGAGTGATCACTGAGGCTATCTGATAAGCAGCCTGTTATATGTGACTGGGGACTCTTACTGACTAGTATCCAATCCAGGGTAGTGTGCTTGCTGGAGTTTTTATTTATCCTAGTTGGCGACTGGACTAGTTGGGTGAAGCCATGAAGGTTTACATGATGAGTTGGATGGTTGCCAGAACAGGATTGCCAGTCAATATCGAAATCACCTAGAATTATAGTTTCTTGGGGGAGATGGTGGGTAGACCAGCTGAGTAGGTTATCTAGTGGAGGGATGTTCTGGCCAGGTGGGAAGTAGCATCCAATTATGTTGATGGTTTCGTTTTGGTTTATTTTGAGGTTGGTATATATTATTTCTTCATTGCCTATTTGTGGAGCTGATGATTTTAAGATCTCGATGTTTAGATGCAGTTTAAATATTAGAGCTACACTGCCTCCTTTCTTGTTTAGCTGGTCTACTCTTAGTATGCCATAACTGGTAGGGAGGATTTGCTCACTGGTAATGTAAGGTTTTAGCCAGGTTTCTGTCAGAATGACTATATCTGGAGAATACAAGTCTATGGTGGCATGGAGTTCATGGACTTTGTTGGATATACTTCTAATATTTAGGCTTAGTAGAATGAAGTCACTTGGCTTTCTATTGGCTGTGATATGGGAGAAGTTGTGGTTTCTAGTCTGATTATGAGGATTGGGGTTGGAGATGGTAGGGCCAGGGTTGGGGTGGATGTCTCCACTTAGGGCTAGTTTTGATAGTTACTAGTTTTCTCAGTTTTTGAATGTGTTCGTGTATTAGGGAAACTTTATGATTGCGCGCTGTGGGTAATAGGTATGGTGGGAGGGTTACTATGTTAAGTTGTAGGGATGCTTTATGTTTGAGTAATATAGTTGGTAGAATATGCAGGGGGTGCATAGGGATGGTTCTTGAGTTGGTGGGAGGGGAGCTGAGTGAGGGTGAGACATGAGTGGTGGTGTGAGTAGTAGTACAGTGGTAGAGGTTGAGTGGTGGAATGATGGAGTTTTGGTAGGATGTGAGATATGCAAGGAGAGTGCATGAAGTGAGCATAGGTAAGGTATGCTTGTACATGTTAGCTGAGGAGGAGTGATAATAGTGGGAAGATGGAGGAGGTAGTGTTGGGTTTAGCGCTGTGGTTGGCTATTGGAAAGATGGGAGGGGTTTGTTAGTGTAATAAAGGTAGGAACACTGGGGATGGGAGGGAATAGGGGGCAGGGTGGGGAGCGAAGCAGGTAGAGACCCTGTTAGTTGCTCTTATGAGGGGGCTGGAAACAGTCAGGTAACAGAGTAAACCGATAAATTAACATATGATAGTGAATGTGGAGACTCAGGTAGGTATGTTGTATTTCCACAAACTATCAGTTAGCTGTGCCCCAGTTCAGGCAGTTTTAATAAGTTATATGGCAGAGCCGAGCATGAGGTGCTCAAAGGGTGGATTGCAGTTTTACAAATGGTGCCTGCCACAGGTAATATTTAATAACTTTAGGATTGGCTTAAGTTAATAAACAGGGAAGGGGGAGGGGGAGAACAAGGGTGTGAGCAGGCAGTTCTTTTGTACTGCTGCTAATGAGGCAAAGCAAAGAGAAGTTTGTGTTTAAGAAACAATCAGACTTGACCAAGGAATGCTCTGAAACTGTAAGTCATTTCCTTAACCATTTCTCAGGTGGAAAAACAGGATAACCTTGTATCAGTAGGCTACTGTGGTCTCAGTTTAAATTAACAAACACACAGTAATTATCAGTTATGGATACTGTTTGCTAACAGAAGGGAATAAGAGAGAAAATGGAAGATGTGTGTGTGTGTGGGGGGGGGGGCTGCTTACAAGCCAAAGCAGAGTGCTCTCCAGGGGATAATGAATATTGGCTCAAACAGGTAGACACATACTCAAAGTTAACTTTAGCTGTTTGCAGACAGTTCAGACCCAGACTGTGCTTTTCTTATAAGAATGATAAAGGTGGTACTGCAGTTGAATACTTAAGAGTGGTGTTAGGTTCAAAGTTAACTTTAGCTGTTTGCAGACAGTTCAGACCCGGACTGCGCTTTTCTTATAATAATGATAAAGGTGGTACCACACTTCAATACTTAAGAGTGTTGGAGAGACACTGAGCTCCTCATGGGGCCTGTAGCAGAGTGGATTGTAGTTTTAATTATAATTACATCTAAGTATAATTACATTTTCCAGCAGGCCATTTGTGCTACTGCTAGAAAGGTCTGCAGTTACAGTGCAACAATGATGAAAACATAACAGTGCTTGTTCATTTGGTAATTGTGGTGTTTAAACCCACAACTTCTGATTACTCTCTACTACCATAGTGTTCTGTGTTCCCACAGAGTACTGCATGCATACTTTCCTTTACAGTTGTGAAATGTATGCTCTATTTTATAGTATTGTAGTCATAGGCCTCAAACCCTTACTGCAATAAATGTGGACAAAGTCATATGTAATAGGCAGCCAAAGTAAAACAAAATAGTAATGACTGTTACATACTTGCTCTTGCAAACTTATTAAGGTGATACAGTAACAGGTTTTGCACTTGCATGACTTTTTTGAAGGGTCTAAAGTCTGAATCTCATATGTCTGACATTATTTAGTTCTCAACCCTTTTGCAATTATTTGACTGAAAACCACAATTATATCTGCAACTATATAAAGACATGACAATCTGTGGATATCTGTACAACTGACAGGTATTACTGCATGACATACCAGCTAAGCCCATACCTCACAACCTCTTAGACTGCACAAATAATAACACATTTTACATATTCTTCTACAAACCTAGAAATGTGATACAATAACACGTTTTGCATTAGCACAGATGCTCTGAAAAATAGGAAGTATGTAATTTTCTGACTGCAGTCCACAATGCTTTGGCTATGATTTGCCAGACAAGCGCAATTTATGAGAAACAAACCAAAATTATGATGCAACAATCTGAACATTCTGCAAACCCCATACAGTTGAGAGGTATTATGAAACAGTCTTTAACTTTTAATGCTACAATAACAGCACTTCTGTGATGCATACATACCACATGCTGCTTACATCCATACCAATCTACTTTCATGGGCTCTAACATTCAGACCATGATCTGCCTCAGCTGTGGAAAAAACAGAACAGAACAGAATACCATTATGAATACCAAGCCTGACTACATGCAGCTTTAAACTATTACAAGTAATGTCTGAAACTCATACTTACACATCTGTGGGGTGCTACCAGTCTGACATTCCTCAATCCAGCGGTTGATGGTATCCCTCCTCCTCATCCTGAGGTCTCAGTAGCGGTTCCTAAACTGTTCACCAGTGCAGGGGATACTAGCAGCACTGGTCAGAGCCCAGGCAAAACTATTCCATGCCTCTGTCCTTGGTTATGAGCCACAATAGTGCCTCAGCAGGAGCCAGGGTCCATGTTTAATCACTAGGACTCCAACAAATACTTTAGACTCCTGGACATCCCACCTTTGAGCCCTAAATTTCAAACCATCTCCAGAAGTGCCTTCCATGTCTGTCACAGAGCATGACCAATGTACAATGATATTTTCCTGCCAATTGCACATATTGCGTTTACTCAGCGGGCACACTTTTTGATTTGGCAACATTTGAAAAAGCTGCGCATCATTTACCATCATGCAAACAAGGTGCAAGGGTGCAACGTGCTTCTGCAATGGTAAGTGATGCAAAAGTCTGGTGACTAATGTAATTTCCATGTTATTTAACATACAGGCAATTTTGTAACTGTGTTGGTCCAATGGGAAGTGCATGCTAAGCCACATAGCAGGACTATACTTGCCTGAACATAGTACACATTATACCCACAGTCATACTTTTGCTATTAACTAGAGAATACCTAGATTAATAATTAATTATATAACTGACACAATATTACTGTGTCAGTCCTAAGTCATATAAATATTAGTTGAGCTATACTAGGTCAATTGCTATGAGCGACTATAATGTGAATTGGAACAACATTAAAACTGAATGGCATATGCTGTATTTGAACCCTACACCATATAGATGTTAGTCCTGCACTATCAGCTATTGCCACAGGAAAGCTTGGAAACTCCTTCTCTGTGTATCAGTTCATTGCTACATATTGCAATGTCACAACAATAAAATCAAGACTGTACACCTTTTACTTGAACCCTGGACCATCCAGACTTCAGACTGAGACTTAACACCTGCTGCCACAGAGTAAGTTGCATAACATCCCCAGTGCTAAGTTCTCACTGTTAACCACAGTGCAAAGGCACTTAGTGGGTTTGTGTGATGCACAATTAAATGAATAGAAAGCATCCAGTTTCTATTTTTGGCCGTCTGGGTCCTGTCTGCTACCTGAGTGGTCCAGTCATCCAGTTTGTGCAATGCCACTCTACATGCAAAACTAATTGGCATAGCCAAACCTGTTTGTGCTAAGCAGAGCATCACTCAAATAACGACCCCCCCTCACTAAAGTAAGACAGAAGAGAAAAAAAAAGGTAAAATACAGTTTGTTATTACACAGGCGGTATGTCTGTAGATGTCTGGATTTCAAATCTCACTCCATTGCACCTTCAGAAAACAGGATGTGTGCCTTGTCCCTGTTTGCCACAGAAACAGCTTGGCAGCAAACAACTTTAGGTTCTCCATCACACAAAAATCTTTTGCAATGCATTTTAAGTGATATCAAGCCATCAGCTGTTATTTATACAATATTATATGAAACAGATTTGGAGGTACTGCACTTAGTGATCACACAATCTGCTAGAACTATTGCTTGAAATTATACCAGTCTGTGTTGCTTGGCCATTCAGCAGTTATTTGACCAGTATTCAGAGATATGCAGAGTGAAAGCCAGTCTACCTCATTTACCTTAAGTTTTGTGTGTATATTAATTGGGAATAGTATGATATGCAGTTGTCAGCAAATGAAGGCCAGGTTGGATGGCACAAAATGCATACACTGTTTTTTTGGTGGTTGGAGCAAAGGTGAATTCTTGTTATGGCACATGTAAGGGTACACTGTTCTTTTGAAAGTGTGGGTCAAGCTGAGATCATGTTATGGCATTACTTCTCTATGTAAAGATATTTCATTACAAATATATGATGTGAAACTGAGGCCATCCACTGATTACCAGTACTCTGAGGAGTTATGAATGTGTGAATCTTGCATGGCTGAAGACTACTACTTTCTAATGCACACAGACAAGTGAAATACCTCTCTGCTGTCACGTTACTTGACTTTCTGTACACATCTCCCACCTTTTACCTGCTTATTGTACCACATGATGAAATACAAATACATGCCATAACAGTATTATACATTACAGTACATGTTCAGGATTAACCTTGTAAATGCTGTGTCTAGACTCCCCACTTTGTGAAATCACTAGGAAAAAACAGCATAGAGTCTGCATGGATGTTTTTTATCTTGTTGAATAGCTTCACAAGATTAGTTGATTAGCATGTAGTTCACCTGCTTATGCAGTAATTGGCATCTGTGGAGCATAGACTACTAAGACAAGTGCAATCCATTAATAAGGGGGTGGGATAATAATAGGGGTGGGAGGATGACATAATGGTTAAGGTGTTTACCTTAAAGACACAAGGTGCAGGGTTTGATTCTCACATGGGGTAATTGGCTAGGCTTCAAATGGTCCAAAAGGGCAGTTAGCTTAGTACTAATCTATGAACCTATAATGTACAACATTATAAAAAGGCAGATGTGCAGCTAGCCAAACTGATGTTGAGGAAAGTTATTACGTTGCTGAACGTATTAAGACAACAATATTTCTTCACAGTATGTCTCTACAGAGGTGCATTGCACTCCAGCAGGTATGTTTCCATTTTGTTACCTACATAATGCATATGCTGGAATGTAGTTAAGAATAAATGGTAATGGCTTTCACACTTTAATTGGTGTGCATTACTTAGAAGTGTAATGATGGCATGGCCTTGGTTTTCAAGCCATTTCAGAGGTACACAGCATTGAGAATACCTGAAAAGGGAATGCTGTGTTATAAATATGTACACATATTGCATGGACAGGTCCTTTGATAGCACATTTACCATCTGAGAAACATTTTGTTAGCACAATGGGTCCTTATACTGTAATTTTGTTGGGGGGGGCAAAGATGAGTTAATGCCAGGGCACTAACTAGAGTGGACTGTTATTTTGGATGGGTGAGCATAATTTACTTACTACTATAGCACAAACAAGGTTATATTTCTCATGTTACTCTCTTTGTTTTGTATCATTCATCTTGTTATTTTTTGAAATATGCAGACTCTTTCATTTTTATCTGGGGGGAATACTGACAGCCTTCCTTTACTGCTTTATCTGTAAACAGTTAATTTATAGTTATGTGATCCTCATGTATTATCTATCATTTTTTTGCCTTGTAGGACACAATAACTCCGCTAGTCATAGGCCCCCATTTACAGATGCAGAGAATAATCTAATAATTGATGCCTTAAGGCATCATGCTACTGTGCTGCTGTCCAGGGGGCAGGCCAATATGGCTGGGTGTACAGCCCTCTGGGATGAATTAGTGGCCAGCATTAACACCATTGGGCAACACAGTTGCACATGTGTGCAGGTGCATCACAGAGCCACAGGCATGGTAACTGCTGCATGTAGGCATGCAGCTGTAGTGGTATATGATCGTCAAGTCAGAGGTGGAGGCCCTGCTGCTGAGGAATTCCTGGTGAACATTTCCACCCAGGACAGCTCCTGGCAATCCATGGCACAGTATGTTCTGGATCTGTGCATAACTCCTGCATCCCAAGAGGAGCTTCCGGGTATGTTTTGTTAGATGATAATTAGAATACTGTGTCATAGTGCACTAACTTCAGTAATGTATATGTCTGTGTCAGTTATTTGTTGGGTGGGTAGATTTATGATCGCTACAGTTATAAATATAATTTGAAGTTGTCAGCCACATTCTTTTTCAGATTTGAGGTACTGCAGATATAGAAGTAAATGTATTACCCCCAGTTTTACTGTTAAATGTGATGCTGTTGCCATTACCTCTTACTTTACTTATTTCAGGACCATCAGGAATACAGAGATGCAGGCCTCCTGCAGATGGTAACCCGTTTACAGTTATGTCAGCACTGTAGATAAATTTCAAGATATCTCATAATGTGTCTTCTCAGGCCTGTTGTATGTAATGTGGTACTGTCTGTAATAGTGACAGGAGTGGACTTTTTTAGCATATATTGCAGCATAGTATTGCAGGTACTAATGTATTCCTGTGTTCCTCCCTTTTTATCACAGGCGAGCATGACAGTGGGAATGTGGGCACTATGACACCTGATGTCACTGTCTCAACAGACACTGATGATGATGGTAGCCAAACTGAGGCACAGTTGGGGAGTGCAGAAGTTGAATTTGGCAGAGAGACTGACATCCAGCAGCCCCCTTTTTTCATGGACGCAGCCAGTAGGCCTATGCCTACCCAGTCCACTGAGGCCAGAGATATTGGAGTGGTTGAGAATGAGGACATTGATCAGGGGAGTGTGGCTACTGCGAGTTCAGTCCCTGTTGAATTGCCTGTAGGAAAAGTGTCATGCAGGAAGGTTGGTAGGGGTGCTCAAAGGAGGCCTGCTGTCCCTACTCCGCCTAGTGCAGGTGTCTCTTCCAGTGTCACTCAACAGATGTTTAGGGCTATCATTTAGGCACAGGTATGTTCGGAAAGGCACTCCAGACAAATGCTCAGGGTTCTAGATGTGGTACAGCCTAACATCTGTGACTGCCTCCACCGTGTATCCAATTCAATGGATCAGTTAAATGACATGGAACATGGAATGTCTGTGATGGAATGAGGTGTTTATATCATGGATCATACAGTGTCTGTGATGACACACCTGCTGGAAGGTGGATGTTGTCCATGTGGGCATAGGTCAGCCACGCCATCTGCTTCTAGCCAATTTGACCCTGCCTGATCATACTCCTGTAGTGGCAGTACTTCCCCTGCTCCATCAGGGAGTGTGCTATCTACATCCAGACATGGCAGGCCATGGGGTCGTGGTCCTGGGTGTTCCCATGAAGGAAGCATGTCCAGCAGACAACAGTCACATTCAGGTACTAGCACTGCAACTGACCTTGGACGTGGATGTGCCAGTGCATCTTCTGGCAGAGAAAGGTTTCATGGTTGTGGGTGACAACGATTAACTGACAACTCTACCATGAACAGCTCACACCTGTCCAACATACCAAGATGTAGAGCTAGCACTAAGCTTGGCTGTGTTTATGCACACTATCACACACCGCTTTCACATGGAGGACCCCTACAGGCACACACACAACAGTTACATGGTTCAGCCTGACTGCTTCCCAATTCTTACTTACACACACTCAACAACTTTTGTTGTCAGCCTAGGCCTCCTGCCCTGCCTCACACACAACACCCTGTGCTAGTGATTATAACTGTGCCATATCCCTGATTTCTCTCTTTTGTATTCAGGGAAACTAAAACTTTGTGTACAATGCACAGTGTGCTTAGCTTAGCTTAGTATATCTATATTTGTGTTATTTAAATGATAATTATACCTGTGAATTATATTTGCCTTGCCAAGTTGTACAGGGGATAGAATCATCATTTCACTACTTTATAGTGCATTCTATTGTAAGGGTTGTAAAGTCAACAAATGTAATGTGTCTCATTAATTTCTACCTCTTTAATGATTATCCAGTACAAACATATGGTGCTCATCATAAGTAAGGCCATCACATTCAGATCTCTGGATTGCATAACAGCACTGTAGTATAAGCTCATCAGAATAGTACAGTATCATGCTCTCTGTTGTATGTAGCTCACTAGATACATGCATCAGCAGGACACTCCACAGGGCTTTCTCATCAAGCTAACACAGAGCCTACAAACCATGCCATGATGTATGTGTACAGATTAAAACACATATCAGTATAATCTGTCTTGTATCCCATGATGTAATGTCTGCATGACATCCAGGCCACTGTCTGATCATGCCCTGGTGAGATACCTGCATATACAATACTCTAATATAGCCGATGACATCAACACTGTCTGTTGAGCAAATGGGAATAACAGTGTCCCACTTGCTGGTGTAAAATGCTGTCTGTAATATTAAGTTACAGCTCACTCGTGCACACACATACACACACACACACACACACACACACACACACACACACACACACACACACACACACACACACACACACACAGTTGATTGCAGTGAGAATAAAGCCCTTACCTATCTAAGTACACATACTACAGAACACTGAACGTAACACACATGCCATGGCACAAGTCTGACTTGCAACAACCCTTTATAGCTGATGTCATCAGCAGTGTCTGTTGAGGACAAGATATGTGTCTCACCTGCTGGTGTAAAATGCTCTCTGTAATACCAAGTTATTGATATCAACTTACACAGATGACTGCTGTGAGATTAGAACCATAACCAAAGTAGACAGACTACAGAACACACTACTTAAGAAACACACCACAGCACAAGTCTGACCTATACAGGTATGTAGGTAAACTTATAGTAGATGACATCAGCAGGCCCTATGAGAGACAAAAGCTTGGGAGGCTGATATGGAATGAATGTGTAGGGATGGGCAGCTATCCAAAAAAATGGCCAACCATGCCATTGGAGAGGTAACTGTAGGATACCACTTATATTCTGTTGCCTATAGTCACACACACACACACAGTTGACTGCAATGAGATTAGAACCCCTACTTATCTAAGGTATGCAGATTACAGAACACAGTACTTAACACATTCACCACAGCAGAAGCTAGACTTACAAAGGAGTGCAGATGAACTTATAGTGGATGACATCAGAGGCTCTGTGACAAAAAAACGCTTTGGAGGCCAGTATGGAATGAATGTGTAGGGATGAGCAGCTATCAAAAATGGCCAGCCATGTCATTGGAGAAGTAACTGTAGGATAGCACATCTATTCTGTTCTGTTGACTAGAGACATACACACACAGTTAACTGAAATGAGAACAAAACCCCCACCTATCTAAGTAAACAGAATAAAGAACACAGTACTTAATGCAGAAGCCATGGAACAAGTCTGACTTATAAAGGAGTGCAGGTGAACTTATAGTAGATGCATCAGCAGACCATTTGAGAAACAACAACTTGGAAGTCTGCATAGGCACATAGATTAATAGCATGATATGAGGCTAATAGCCTAATAGCATTAGGCTGCTTAGAATGCCAGCTGTATAACAACACAAGTACCCTTATGGAGCATATTTGGATGTTTCAGTTTATCAGAGCACGGTTTTGGGCACCACTGTCTGGCACTCTCCATGAGGTAGCACACAACATTATAAATTACACTTTGTCATGTGTTTGATATATGTGTGGAAAAAAACAAAATGACCCCAAGTGTGTAATGCTTGTGGGTGTGTGACCAACACACAAAGTGAAATCAGATAGCACTATACATACATTCCCATAGCACATTGGGCCATTACAGCAAGAAATCTAGATAAAGCCATACATATTGGGTTGAAAAAGGACCAAACATTGGGACATGTTTTACATACTGCTCTTACAAACGTATACAGTTGATAGAATAACATGTTTTGCACTATGTAAATTGTCTGAAGGGTGGGAGTTTTGAAATTCAAATGTCTGTCATTGTTTTCTGTCTTCAGTACTTAAGTATTTTCACATTATTTGCCAGAAAAGTAATTTTTTATGAGGACCAGGGCAAATTGTGATGCAAAAATCAGGACAGTCTACAAAAATCTAAACAGTTGAAAGGTATGCATTGGGCAGCAAATTTGCACCATGGTTAACTAAGTGTGCATGCATGCAAGATACAGCTGTTTGCATGTAGGTAAGCTGTGTGCAAACACGAGCCGAATTGCTAATGTGTGACAGTTACTCCACACCGCATTTTAGCGATGGCCAAAAGCATTTATTGAATGCATCCAGTTTCTGTGTGTGCCTGTCTGCTTCCTAGGTAGTCCAGTTTCAGCAATGCAGCAATTTGCACAAGCCACATAAGTACAGCCAAATCTGCAGTTATTTGTGTTCGTGCTATGCGGTGCATCACTAAACCTGTGGAATAAAAAAATTAAATGTAGGAAAACAAATGAAAAGGGAGACATATGTTGAGTGAGCAAGAGCAAGGTATAACATATACACTACAAAATGATGCTACACATCAGATATTTCTACATACGTCAGGATTGGATTTGAACTCTCACACTACTGCAGATTTAGAAAACAGGATGGATGCCTTAGCCCTCTTTGCCACACAAACAGCTTTACAGCAAAGACTGAAGTCATTGTTCACACAAACAAATGCATCAGAATGTAAATTGCTATCAGATCTTCAGCTATGACCTGCACTTTTTACCTTTTTTATTAGATGCGGATGTAGTGCACTTATTGAGCACACAGCTTGTTAGGATTCAGCTTGCAAATATACAACCTTTTTTTTACTTGTCTGTGTTTCTTCGTACTTCATCAGTTATCTGACCAGTACTGTGAGACATTGATGTGTGTAAGGCATTCACTATCCTTGACCTTAAAATGTGCATATACTGTTCTTTTGGGGGGACTATTGCTGATTTACTGTTAAGGCACAAGCGAGGCTACACTGGTCTTGGGGGGGGGGCTCATGTACTGTTATGTCACAAGCATAGCCTGTACTTTTGTGGGGAAGCAAAGTTGATACTGCTATGGCACAAACAAGGATATGATGATCTCATTACTCTCCTTGTTCTGCTTCCTGCCTGTTGTTTGATCTTGGGAAGAGTTGTGAAGTCAGAAACTGCAATGTATATCAGTACTGTCTAACTTCTCTCTTTATGGATTTTCCAGTACAAAGGCATGGTGCAAAAATAAGGCCATGTAGTGAGCATCATTATACTTTAGAGGTAGGACTGTGGGCATCTTTGAAACCTGAGGCCTACTAATTACTAATGGACACATATGAGTAAAGTAAAATTCTCTCTGTTGTCACATGTTAAAGTACTTTTTGCATAAATCCACAGCACTATTAACTTAATTACCATTCCTACCTACTAAATACAAGCTTATGCCATAATATTATTCAAATGTTACACTCTAGGTTCAATACTTACTTTGCAAATGCAGCAGTGGACACATTTTGAGTTCAGAGCTGACTCTGATGCAAGCAGTACACAGCCAGTACATGGGAAGTACAGGTTGCGTGAGTTGCCTGGCATCAATTTTACTATGTGTGTGAGTAGAAGAAAGGTATTAAGCACCTAGGTGTCCAGTAAATATGCTATGAGTTGTCTTTTAGTCAAAGCATGGACATACTAAGCTTGCCTATGTCTGCCTGCAGGCACAGCGGCTGGTGGTTCCCCCTATGAGCCCTCCTCTGACTGTGGCTATTGTGATTAGGCATTGGTGGGGGGATGTGTGTCCCTTTCCCTAACTGATCCTGCTGCAGCTGTTTCTGTAAGATTAGATTGTGTAGCATAGCACATAGTGTGAAGACTTGTGCACATGTGTCTGAATTATACTGCAGGGCTCCACCAGATGTATCTAAGCACCAGAACCATGACTTCAACAACTCAAATACACTTTGTATGATGTTTCTGGTTTCAGCATGTGCCTCATGATGGCGTTCTTCTGTGGGTGCATGTGCTTCTGATGGATGTCATCACCCATGGTTCCAGTGCATAGCCAGCATCCTCCAGTAAATGACCTTGTGGAATGCCCCCCTAGCAAACATCTGATACAGCTGTAATGTGTTTCAGATGTGGGGGTCATGATAACTGCCAGGGTTGCCAGCAGACAGATTCAAGATTATTCCTTGGGAATTGCACATGACTTGGCAGTTGATAGAGTGGTATCCCTTGCAGCTCATGCAGATTCTACCCTGCTCACCAGGTGGTCCCTTGATGTATACATGAGTGCAGTCTATGGCACCCAGTACTTCAGGATAGTGCACTACATGGTAGAACTGTTGCATATTGCTGGCCCTGTCCTCAGAACTACAGGGAAAGTATATGAGCTCACTGGCATGTATGAGCATAGCATCCCAGAATTGGTGGAAGATCCTGGATGCTGATGCCTGTGACATACCATCATGTCTCCAGTTCAATTGGTTCTGGCTCTGAGTTGAGGGCAGCAGAGCTCACAGAGCTCTTGTAAGTTGTCCCTGTCCAGCATCTAGTGATCTACATTCTCCAGGTCATGTAGTGTCTCATAAGTTACCCTGGGCCTGAACACTCTTCTCCTTCTCAGCCTAGGCCTATTGTCATCAGCACCAGCAGCATTGACTTCAGCCTGTAGCACACAAATATGTAGCAAGGATGCAGCAGCCCCTAACATTGTGTTAAAATGTCCTTTTGTGAACTTCAATGGTATTGAAGTATTTAGGTAAAACAAGAATGAAGGTTACATGGATGCTTTATAGCATGTTGAATAGCTGTGCCATGTTGGATTGGTTCATGAGAATGGAATTCAACTGCTTATTCTGCAGTTAGCATCTATTACACACACATGTTGCTTGCTAATCAGTGTAGCGGCCTTAGGTCAACTGCTGCCCTAGGCAAAAGGGCTCCACGGCGCCCCCTATCAAACCATCCAGCCCCCATCTGGTCTCTACCAAATAAATACCAAATAAATACTGGAAAAGTGCAACAATGGCGCCCTGGGCTAGCTTCTGGCCTATGCCCCAGGGCCGGCTATGAGTGTGTTAGGTGCACCTCCACCTACCCCCATGCAGCTGTGCATAAATAAAGTAAGCATGTCAAAATTGTAATTACTTTCTTACATTTCCATGATATCACACAAACACTGAGTATAAAAAATGAAAGGTTGCCCACCCTGTACTCAAACCCAGGACCATCTACACTGCAGCCCTACACATAGAAGTGGAGCCACAGGACTATTAACATAAATACAACAAAAGCTGCCTTTCATTCCTCATTTCCTGTGGGTGTGCTACATGCGCCAGCATGCAAAAAAGGACATGTAAAAACATACAAAAATTATTTGAAACGGACAGAAAAGGCACATTTCACAACAAAATACCAAGGATGACACACAACCAGTGATTTGTGCATCATTGCTTACATGCATTTTCAGCCTCTATAGACTTACCTGTACAACTTTGAAAATGTAACCTTACACCCCCCAATGTCATCACTGTTGACATCCATTGAAAACAAAAACACAGTAGAAGTGCCTACATGAACTGAACATCCCTACAGGGTTACTCTCTTTTGGGATTCAGCAATTCCAATGAGTTTTTACCGAACTTGCATCTTCATGGTGCTGACAGCCTGGAATCTTAATGGTTAGTAACCATGTCAGCAGACAAACTGCATGGGAGCACAATGTTGTAAACACAAGGAAGGCTATTACTTTGCTCATATATCTGCTACATACTACATATGATTACAGTACAATATAATACTCTGTTTCAGGATGTTTAAACATTTTAGCAGCCTGCATTACTTACAATTATATTTTCTTTTGGGGGTGGGGGAGCAAAAGTGTATTTATGTCATGGCACTTAAAATGTATTTTTTACTTTGTAACTCTGATATTCTAGCATCCATAGTGTGTAATTAGGTCATAATCTGTGTGGGGTTACATGTTGAGGTCAGTTCTGTACAAATTTTAAGAGATTTTTCTTGCTCTTGTTTCCATGTAGACTCCTTTCCGTGGCTGTATTTGAAAATTTTCCAAATACACGGGCAACAGGAACACGGAGTCTACAATGTTTGCTTCCAGCTTGTTAGGTCACCCCACCGTGTTGTTTAAGCTTTATTAGCATAAAATTCAGCTACTAATGCTGACATGTGCATGCCATGAAAGTTTCCATGTCTGTGCATTAGTGCTTGCTGCTACACAGAGTTGAATGAATCTAAAACTTACTGCAGCCATGTATGCATCACTAAAAATTATCATGTAGGCTTTCATGAATCCCCCCAATATCTAGCGGCTTATCTGTCTTTCGATATATATATATCTGCATGTCCTCCCCATGGTTGGGTAGCATTTAAAAGACATGCGTGTGTAAATGGGCATGCCTTCGTTGAAGGTTGGGCATCGAGCTGGCACCTCGGCATTTCGTAAAAATCTACTGCCAATCATTAACCGAGACCAAATCACCTAACTTTCAAAATACTGAGAACTCATTTGACTGAATCTCATTTCACTAAATTGTAAGCCATAGACATGATGTGGGTTTCTATTCACCTGTGACTTGTTTGTGATAAAAAGAATTCCTGTAACTTTCAGTGCTGACCATCAGAATACCAATAGTCATGCAGAAAGTAGTGTTGTAGTGTTTTTAAATGTGGGTCTGTCTCTACATTTTTTTATGGGAAGTATCTAAAGTAATATGGTGGATGTTTTGTGCATTGCCAGCAGTAGTGGCAGGTTATAGAGTACTGTAAAGCAAGTAAAAAGTATATGCCCTTTTACCCACTGTAGTGCGATCCTGGAGTTAGTATATATAGTTAAGGGCATGTGGGGGGCATAGCCCCCCACATTATGAGGTATGGCCCTCCCTCTTAGTTTGGTTTTATATTGTCCAGTTTCTGTTAAGAGGGTATACAAGTAGTTTTTAAGGTCTGGAAAGAAGTAGTTATTAGTGTTGTGAGTGTGTTTGTTTATTGTTTAATGTTTAGTCTTTTGAAATTTAGCATTGCAAGCTTTCAGTGAAATGAGATTCAGTCAAATGAGTTTTCAGTATTTTGGAATTAAGTGATTTGGTCTCGGTGAAATGAAAGTCAGTCAAATGGGTTTTAGGTGATGTGAAGCAGACCCATAGATAGATATATAGATAGATAGATAGATAGATAGATAGATAGATAGATAGATAGATAGATGTGTGTGCCTGTGTGTGAATGTGTTTGGTAAAAAGATCCTTTTAATTAGATTTACTCTATTCTGATATGTGAAGAACCTTTATTTTCAAATTAGCTGTTAAATATTCTATATTTTTGATAGCATTCTTAAAATTGTGTTTTCATTTAACATTTTAGAAAGAGTAATACTCAAATATTTAACAGCACATTCCCAATTATGTTTATGCATTTTTCTTTTATAAATTGATCTTAATTTTATAAAATGATTTACTTTTGTCCACTTTAAAGTTAGATTAGATATCTGTTTAATGCTTTTACTCATTTCATGCATTCTAGTAATAGTTTAAATATTAAAAGTTAACTATATATCATCTGCAAACATCATATTTATCTACTGTGTAAATAACTTATGTAATTTAAAACCATTAATAGTTTTATCAAAGCTGATATAATTTGCTATGAGTTCTAAAACTAGAGGAATATGCAGTAGTGATAGAGGACACCCTAGTTTTCTACCTTATGTTATACTGCTAGATTGCAAAACCAATAATCCAATGTTAACATATGCAATAGAATTAGAGTATAATTTATCTACAAAATATATGAAACATTTTGGAAATCTATACATTTCTAATACTTTAAATAAATATTTCTGATCAAGAGAACTGAATGTGTTTGTTTGTCCAAACTTATAAAAGACAATTTAAAATGATTTATGATTGCATAGTCAGTTAACTTTATTCTTTTAATACTGTATTGCATTTGTCTCCAAATTATGAATACCCTTTGACCCTCATTTATTAAATTTTGATTAAATAAATCTTGATCTGTTATGACTGACATAAACAATTAAAAACATAGGTATAGATCTTTTATCTTAATTTTCTTTTCAAAAACGACTGTGCATTACCATGTAGGTGTAGTCTGTGCTTCTAAAAAGACTTTTTAAATTTCATTTGTTACCTCATGAGTGAAGAGTTTATAAATGTCAGCTATAGTAACATCCATCTCAATGATTTTTCAGTCTTTTATTTTTTAGTTTATCTATATTAGCTTTTGACAAGCAAGACTTGTTTTTCAAATTATGTAGTTAATTTATTTTATTTTGAATTTGTTAACTAGGATAGTGCTTTGGTCCCTTTGGACCTATTTCAGTCGCAGCCTGTAATAACAAGTTAGACGCATGATATTATATACTGAGTGAATGACAAAAAGATGTATATACATATTATATGCAAAGTGCATATCAGAGTCGGCTTGAGGATATTAAGGCAATAGACAATTGACTTGATGTGCAAAGTGACTGATAATACACAATATGTACATGCAATATATACAGAGAGGAAATCAGAGTTGGCATGCTGAAAGAATCTCAGTGAAAAGTAGAATCAGAACAAGGTATGTAGAGGGAAGTAGGATATGTTGTTGTGTCTTTCGGCTTTTCCTGGTTAGGGGTCGCCACAGCGGAACTCCGGTCCACTAATGATTGGCAGTAGATTTTTACTGGCTTGGCCTAACGCCTAAACCTACACCAGTGAAGAAGGAATGCACATTCACACGTCACACAGAAGACAACTAAACTGAGAATCGAACAGGCAACGTCTAACTGTGAGGAGACAACGCTACTGCAGCACCACTACCACAGTAGAGGGAAGTAGGATATGAAAAGGTTAAATTATACAGACAGAGAGAGCAGGTGCATTTTCCTAGAGTCTAGAAATGTGCTTTTATTTCTGATAGAAAAATGGGGTAAGAAGAATGATCTTTAAGAAAAGAAGGAAGAGTAAACAGATGTGACCTTTTCCTTATTTAGCAATAATATTCCATCATCCATATTAGTAAAATAACATGGACATGACTACAGCTGTTTAATGAATGGTATGATTATATGGAAATTGAAAACTGAGATAAATAGGAAAATAGTGGAGCAAGTTAACAGCATAAATTGTCTGGGAGGTGTGGCTGAAAAGAAGTGAAGTCTGAGAATGAAAAAGCTAAAATAGCAAGCGCTACAACCAAGTGACACAAAGTATCGAGCGATAGTGTGTGACAGAAGAAAGGCAAACAAGTAGAAAAGTAATGCATACAAAACAGTAGCAGGATCAGTTCTTCTGTATCATACAGACATCTGGGAAGTGAAGGCAGAGCAGCCGAGGAAGCTTGAGGTGATAGCAGTGAATTGTCTGAGATGGGTTATACGATGCACACTGTGGGACAGATGCAATGAAGACAGAGTGGAAGCTAAGAGAAAGTCAAAGAGAACAGACTACAGAGACTTGGTCATGTATGCAGGAAAGCAGAGCATGACTTGCTAAAACAAATTTAAGAGAGAAAGGAAGACAGCAACAAGAAATGAGGATGTCTGGCCAAAAGATGAATTGCATAAGAGAAGATATATGACAGGTATGACTGCCAAAGAAGGAAGGAGAGTAGCTTTGAGTTAAGAGATGGTCTAACAGTTGATGTAATATCCCACCCCATGTAAACATGGGAAAGTGGCACTTTATTATGATAATTATATAAATGAATATATAGAAACACAAGAGTTTGCTGCTGCAGTATAGAGAGAAATATAAAAAAAAATGAAGAGATATTCACTTTTGCTGTGGTGAACTGTCCAATAAAAAGACAGCTAGTTCACCCAGGCTAACACTGTGCTGAAAAGCAAATAAACTGTCTGTGCAATCTAATAAAATAAAAGTTCTGTAAAAAAATCATTTAGAAAATTATTCACCCAATGAGAATATCAACACCAAATTTCCAGCCAATCCATATTTGGATTTCTCCATCTGATTTGCAGTCCCATTTTCTAAATGGATGTCTCAACAGTCACGCTAAAATTCAGTACTAATGAAATATGCAAAGTGAGTGATGTTAGTTAACCATAAGCATTTCAGGAGAACAGAAGCAGCTAGCTTTCACCAGCTATTCAAGAGTGCCTAGAAGAATGTGCACCATAAAGAATATGCAAAATAGGTAAAAAAAAATAGGTAAACTAAACAGCTAATAGTGGTTTCAGAAACAAACATTCAGAATACAAATCTGCTGACTTTCATAAATTTTATTATGAGACTTCTTTTTCTTTACTTTTATCTAAAAGTTTTTTTTTTTCACATATCTCTGCCAGTATCACTATCAATAAAGATAGGATGTCATTTCAAAATAAAATTTCATTTCCCATATTTAATTGATTAGCTCATGGTCGATGTATATGTCTCTTCTTCCCAGGTTTTTGATGTGTATAGTCTATGTTCAACATATCTCAATCATCTCTAAGGGGTTTTTTTTCCCTGGTTGTTTCCCCTTCTCATTTCATGTCTTTTAATACATATATGGTCTCAATATATATATATAAACATAATATCTTGTTTTGAGTGATGACATTTTGTGGCATTTTTATGTACATGATGCTTCACAATGTCCCTTTGCATGCCTCTGTAGCTGTTTGCTTTGATTTTTGTTGACGTAATTGCTTTTAAGAACTACATGGCATGAAGCCAGCTAAACAATGTTGTGGCAAGGATGTGTTTGACATCAAATATGTAAAGTCTCTTCATTCTTGGATGCTCAAACTATCTATCAAAGTACAAATATTGCAATTGCCACACATAATAGCAACAAGTTTGAGCATCCAAGAACGAAGAGACTTTACATATTTGATGTCAAAGCAACTTGTACCATGAGCAACGTTGTTTATCTGGCTACATGTAGATCATGCCAGTCATTTTATGTAGGCAAAACAAATCAAATGATTAAGAAACGCATACAGAGGCATCAAAGGGGCATTGTGAACCAAGATGTTCATGCTGCCCAAGCTAACCATGTCAGTCAGCACAAAGATCACTTGTTTTTATATAAAGCTATAGAGACCATACATATTGGCCCAAAAAAGGGGATATTCAGAACATAACTGAAATTAGGGAAACCGAATGGATAATAAACCTTAGAGCTGATCAACATCCGGGGTTGAATAGTGTCATACCGTTAAAACCTGTCTTGAAGAAACGTAGATCGACCATGAGCTAATGAGATCATAAGTGATGAATGATAAGTATCTGAAGAGACATGGTGCAATCTTAGTAAAATCTCCTATTGATCTTGAATGGATGGGATGAAGTCAGGAATTTATACATTTTGGATGGATGGAATGAAGTCTGAAACTTGCATACATTGCTATAGTGAAATAACATACTCATTACTTTGTTTTATAAGAGCATTTATGTCCTAATGGAAGTTTGATTAAGTTTGATTATGTTAGTGTCAAGATTAGAAGATTTGATGCTGTCGACATATGCTATTCGTAGTTTAATATGCCCATATCTTTCCTGTTCTGGTTTCATCTAAACAAAACTGAACAGCATGATAGACATCTGAACAGAGATGGTGGAATTTTAGTAAAAGCTCCCTATTGATCTTGAATGGATGGGATGAAGTCAGAAACTTATATATACTGACTTTGTATGGATGAAATGAAGTCTGAAACTTGCATATGTTGCTAGAGTGAAATAACATACTTATACTCTTCTCAGGAAAAACTTATAGGCAGTCACCATGTGAATTTATCGAGATACAAATGTAGCCATGCAAGACATGGAGCCTGGACATTTATTGTCATTCAGCAATTGTCGTGCCATATCCCTGTTTTGGGAAATGAAATTTTAGTAATGACATCACCTATCTTTTACTGATAGCGATGTTTACTACTATACATTTTTTTTGTCATCCCCATCACTGGACATCAGAGATATGTGAAAAACTTATTTTCAGTTAATTAGATAAAAGAAAAGAAGTTTCATAATAGGAATTTATGAAAGTTAGCAGATTTGTTTTCTGCCGCTCCTTGGAAGCCACTATTGGCTACTTAGATCATCCATTTGTTGTCCGTGCCATTTTTCCTCTATTGAATATTAGAAATATGTGAAAAACTGCTTCTGGGATTATTTGACAAGTTTTTCAATAAGAATACATGAAGGCTAGCAGAGTAGTGTTTTGTTCTTTCTTGGAAACCACTATTAGTTGTTTAGTTTACCTATTTTTCATATTCTGACTCCAATACACTGGTATGAGGCATGCTTCTAAGTATGAATGAAAGCTAGCTGCTTCACCTGTTACTTCTCTTGGAAGTGCTATTGGTTACTAACATCACCTACTTTGCATATTTCATTAGTACTGAACATTAGCGAGCTGTGTGAGGCATTCATTTAGAAAATGGGACTGTTAACTTGGTTTATGCAAATCAGATGGAGAAATCCAAACATGGATTGGCTGGAACTTTGGTGATGATATTCTCATTGGGTGAATAATTCTGACTGGCTTATATATACAGATGAATGCCCCATTTGATTATACAATTTGAAGAAGAACTATTCGAAAGCGCTTATTGTTGGATAAGGGACTTGATTTTTATTATTTTTGTTCTTCTTTTGTTTTATTTCATTCTTTTCATTAAATTCTGTATTTTAACAGAACTTTTATTATTGGATTGCACAGACAGTTTATTTGCTTTTCAGCACAGTGTTAGCCTGGGTGAACTAGCTGTCTTTTGGTGTATAGAGAAATATAGGATGTTTGTTAAAATTGTTCATCTCATAAATTAACAATTATAGTAGCAGAATGCTGCAGAAGAATGTTCTAAATCAGTATATGATTTTAACAGCTATTGTGAATTTTGTTTTAATAAAGCAAATGTTTATTCCTGACTGCATCTTCATTACACCATTTTGCATCAGTTTTGATGCTTTGATGATAGATGAGTAAATGGTTGATATAGCTGTACATGAAACAAGATGTTCATAGTAGGAAGTATAAATCTCAACCTCTTAGTACATGAACTCTGGATAAAGCCTAAAATGAAGGAGGGGCAAAGGCCCAAAAATAGGGACATACTGTGTACATGGCTGTTATAAACTTAGAACATTGCTAGAATATCATGACTTATAATAGCATGCATTTTCTTAAGGATATGAAGTGTGAAACTCAAATATATGTCATTGTTTTTTTACTTCAGCCATAAGTGATTTGCCAGAAAAATCACAAATTTTATGAGGAATGGACCAAAAATATGAGGCACAAAATCTGGAAATTCTGCAAAAATCTGGACAGTTGAGAGCTATGAAAAGCTCCAGTTTGATGTGTAAAAAAAATAATTGAATCTGATATGCCCCAATGAACCAGTGCAGATTCCAAACAACTACATGCTTCTCCTCACAAACAAAATAATGACAGCAAATACTCTGGTGAACTGATCATAAAAAATAAACATACAGATGGCATTATTAACTCTAAGATCTAACTCATTCCACTGGCCACAATGAATGCAAGTTTATGGCAAGGCAAATAACTGTTTGAATCGATAAACAGATAAAGGTCTACAGTTTGGATGACCGAGGTTTCCAAATAAATGACCTATTCATTCCAGAAGAGATGGTAAAGTTATTAGTATTCTACTGATAATTATGTTTTTACAACATCAGAATTAAACCTTTAAATTAGGACTTGACATTGGTTTTACACCAGCACATAGACATGGCAATGTGCATTTAAACAACTTCATTTTAAAAGCTAACCATTTCACCCAAGAATAAAAAATGATTCATCTTCACTCATGTTATGTATTATAATGCAGAAGTTGTATCACTGCATAAATGACTTTTTGAACAGTACTATATTTAGGCTACTCTGATCCCTGGCACATGGGAAGAATATTTTATAGCAGTCAAGGTAGTGATCAGTAAAGCAGCATCTGAGCCTTGCATTCCATTAGCTGCTATTTATGATGCTATCCTTGCACATTTAACTTCATTGCACTTATAATTACGCCTTGAAATGTGACAATTCATGTCTCATTGAACATTTTCTAGTAAAAATCATACATTTCAGATTTCTGACAATCTTCCCTGACACTTGTTTCACTCTCAAGATGTCCTTCCACTTAAAATAGTACATTTATGGGGACTCCAGTTTCATACCTTTCTAATCACTAGCAAAACATACATTCTTTCACTTTTACATAAAGCAAAAATTTGCAATGTTTTTTTTTGTCTTTATTTAGTTAAAGTGTAAAGTGTGGCATTATAATTATGAGTCATGCCTTTTGCATAGAAAGCTAATACTCCACATTTTATTCAGGTACTCTGTACACTGTTTTATTACACTGTATTAAAGATGTTGCAGGAAACAACACCTAGTGAACACAGTATAGAAAGCAATGAAATGGAGTATGGAGGTTGGATAAAGAATATAGACAGCTTCCTCAATAAAAACCCTGTGGACTCAGTAAAACATTACTCAGGTAAGCTTACCAGAGTAAATAAAAATTAATTTGTTGTTAAGTTCTTGAATGAAATAACTGTCAGGTGTATACACTTTAGTCTATTGACTGCATACTGTAAAAAGTAAACATAATAGTTATAATATGCTGGTGTTAAACCTATGTATTTATGAAACAGATATAATAATGCAAATTAAATCATTTTGCTGTAATCTGACAGATGCCTCTTAATTTGTAATCAAAGTAGGTAAACCTGTTTAAATGAAACTTTAATAAAAATGACAACTCTGTAATTTTGTTATCTGCAGAGCACACCAATTTAGAAAAAGAGTTCATTAGCATTATTTTCAATCTTTTCAGACATTGCCCTTTTATTTAGCTTTAAAAAAGAAGTCTGTACAAGTTATTTTATATTTATGGAAGAATGTAATAGCACCTGTCTACCAGGCAATCCGCTCACCTTAATATGACTTACTACTTGCATAGTTAATACAGTTCTGCTTGATAAGAGAAATTAAAATGTGTTTCACAGAACAGTGCTACAAGGAAACTGTGGTCACTTTTTTCCTTTAGGAAGGGCCAAACAGATATATTTATAAAATATGTCTAGATAAAAACACTCAGCTACAGCAACTTTATCTTTCTTTACAAAGGTACATCTTAGTGAGTTGGTTAATAGGCTAGTCTGACTAGAGTTCAGTGCCTTAGTAAACAGTACCGGCAAGTTTCAGGCAGTTGGCACAGAGGGTTAAGGCTGTGAGCAGCAGTTCCTGTGTTACAGTGTTTGATTCTCTCAGCCCACATTTGCCTAATCTGTGACCTTGAACAAGTCATTTAACCAGGCTTAGTTCCTGGATCACCCCTGAAAAGGGACTGTGTGTCCAATAGGCCTACCTGGTTAACAAATGGACATTATTATTATAATTACATTACTCTCACAGGATACATGGCAAAGTTTTCATTCCTCACATAGAGATGAAAGTCATACTCCTAGAATGATCATGATATACAAGGTAGAATCATGAAACATAACATTCCTAAAGGAAAAATGGAAGCTCAATTGTATACAGGTATTGGCTTACCTTCCTGGTAAAAGGGTTGGCAAGGACACTTCTTAGTAGAGTTGGAAGCTTCTAAGAACCACGGATTTGCTGGAATAAGTTCCATCTTAACCTTTTATAGTGGAAGAGCTTATGGAGATTCTCATTAAGTATAAAAAGAGTAAAATCAGTGGCACAGATGGCCTGCCTGCTGAAACCTATATATTGGGAGGAGAATGGTTTGCAAATCTGTATATTCATATTGTGAATAATATATTAAATAAACTGGAGGATTCACCATCCTAGGAATAAGCAATGGTGGTTGTGTTAATAGGAAGCTAGTAATAATCCTTCTCTAGTTATAGCTTCTACTGCTCAGTTTCATTATTAAAGTAGGATTATAAAATATTATGTCCGTATTATCTCAAAGATGTGGCCCATTTGGACAAAACTGGATTTGGCCCAGACACACTACATTTGACAATATAATCAGTAATATTTTCATTATTGATTCAGAAGCCATTTCTTTTAACCCCGTCCCTTGTTATTAGCTAATCTAGACACCGAGAAAGTATTCAAAATGATAACTGGCAATATCTGCTCTTTGTGCTAGACAGAATGTTTTTTTCCCTTTGTGGGTAATCTCATTTATTCAACTTCTCTGTCTTAACACCCTTATAAGTGTAAAAAGGTTAAGGATTATCCAAGGTGACTTGAATTACAAAAGGGCACCAGGCAGAGATACCAGTTATCTTCCTTGCTGTTTGCACTCTATTTAAAATAATTAGCACTTAAATTGCATAGTTTTTTCCTCACAGACTTGGAATAAGAAATTATCATATGCATTTAATCTGCTGTTGTTTTGCCAAAGCCAGACAGTGACATGGATGTCATGTTCACAGAACAAGACACATTTTGCAGACTGTCTGTGCAGGATTAACTGTGCCACAACTCAAACAATTAAAATACAATACACATCACCTCTTCTAGATGAATAAAAAACATCCTGTTTCTTTGATGTATGACTGGTATAAAACATTTGAGCATTCCCTTTTAAGTGATTTGAATACCTCACTGTCTCTTACTATAGACAGCATTTTCCAGAAATTAAAAAAAAAAAAAAAAAAAAATATATATATATATATATATATATATATATTTTTTTTTTTTTTTTTTTTTTTTTAACCTATGGAGAGGTCTGAGGTTGGGTTTTCCCCAAAGAATAAAATTGTTAAATGATTTCCATACTTATATATTTAGCTCAGGCTTTCCCAGGCAAGATTCCATTGTCACCAGTGACACTTAGAAGGATGGCTACCTGTTTTGTAAGGTTAGGCCAAAAGCCTACAATCAAGTGGGAGTTTCTCATTTTGCTAGGTGAGGCTGGAAGGGTTTCCCCTTCCAGGCTTTGTGTTTTACTTTTTAGCCACATAGCTAAATCTATTGTAGGGACTTCTTTTTCTTATGGAAAGGGAATTTTAAAGGATGAGTTGGGGGGATGTACAGGGCATTACAGAGTCCTATTACTGGGGGTGGGTCTCTTTGGTGGAGTACTGCCCCCCATCAGAAGACTTACACAAAATTTATTTTATATTTATTTATCTGACATTTGTTTACCAGGAAAGTCCGACTGTGCCAGAAAGTGTCCATGTTCAGTGGAAGCCTGGGGATAAAAGTTCCAAAAAGATTCTTACAAACATTTGAATTGCTACCATCTCAGCATCTCATTCTGGGTGGGTGACCTCTCCCAAATCCATTTGTTTGGTTCTTGGACCTCCTTACACTTGACCTTAGGACCTAGATGAAGAAATACAAAGAACTTCAATTTCGGGATCATTTGGTTGATGGAGAAGGGACATTAGCATGAGTCACACCTTCATGATAGGCTCCACTTTCATGGGCTCATAGACATGTACTAGGTTAATAAACACTGGGCCCGTTTTATGCTAAGTCATGTATTCCAAATTTCTCACAAATTATGGTACTCTTGGTAACATAAGTAGGGGCTTGGAAGATGAACCATTTGCAGGCTGGCTGTGCCCATTAGAGATAGAGGTGCTAAACCAGGGGTGAATTTCTGGTTCCCTATATGGTTGACCAGGTTACAATTGAATTGGGTTTGGGATGACCCCTGCTTCTTATAGATGGGGAGTCTGTTCAAGAGAAGGAGTAGTCTCTACCTCTCCAGCAGGTGCTAATTATATCACAGGCGAGACGTAAGTCTTTAGAATGGGTAATTCTGGTACTGTGTGTTTTGCAGATGTGCAGGAGGTCCATCAGAATGTGGTTCAAAGATGCCAAATATGCCAGGCATAGATCTCCCCTCAACAGCTTGTAGGAGACTGAATACAGGGATAGGGCTTTGATGCAGTGTATATAGGACATGTTATTTACACTCTGTAATCCTTTATTGAGGAACATCTGTGGACATTCCAGTTGTTGGATGTGCCTGGTAAGGTACATATTAAGGAGGACTTTGTAGTCAGTAATAGGTCTGGTGAGTGCTTGACTATTGCCATTCCTCCTTTTGCTCTTTATTCCTACTTAATTTTCTAAGTATGCACTGCATCCAGCTATCCCCACCTTATCCATGTGATGTTTTCATAAATGTGCTCACTTCCTCCTCTACTAATTCAGTATTTTCTCTGAAAATACACTTTTGTACTAACTCTTCTAGTAACCTCTTGCTTTTTAATTGTCACAGGATTACATCTCCCTTTCACAGAAATGTCCTTGCAACATAAAATGACATCTCCATTAAGGAAACGTGATGCCTAATGCTGCAATGCTAACTTTAGCCTACAAGCAGAAACAATTACTGAGCTTTTGGCTCAGAATGAATCTGTGTTCTGCAGGTGCAAAGTAGTTATCATTTGTCAAATGTAAAAAGCACTGAAATTGTCTTAAAGAAAGCGTCATTGTAGATGAAAGGGAATGTGTGTCCTTACATAGTTGCTCCTCACTGCACACTTATTCTACCTAACCTCAACAGTTAATCTTCTTTTCTCAAAGAAATGCAGCTTTGTGACATGCCAACCTCTTCTTAGGATAGATATTAGATTGATAAGCAGCTCAGTTGCTTCTTACTTTCTCTCCAGGCAGGCACCTAGTAATTTCATATCTCATTCAGTGACAGACTCTAGGGTAGAATACAGCTGTGATACATAGCACTGGGTAACATTTTTTCTCACCCTGTGTGTACATACATAAAGAGCAATTGCCCTTGTTTTTTGTTAATTTTCTAACACTGGAAAAGAGCACATGCACTTCTCATTTCTTACTTGAGGTGACAGCTCATCTTAACATGCACTCAGTGACTGGCTACCACTGATATACTGCTTGGGTCTGCTTCACTGCCCTATAGCCCCATCCTTGGGATGCCCACTGGATTGTGTACCTTTATATGTAACTTATCTGCTTCCCAAAACACAGTACCCAATTCAAACTAATGTCATCATTCCTCTACCACTCACATTATCCAATAACATCCTCACTCTCTCCTACCTTCTTGCAACTTGCTTTATCATGCAACAGATCACTTTCATAATTCTTCAGACAGGACTACCTGCTGTCCACGTGCACTATTTTACAGCAGCCTTAAAGGCATAGTAATAATGAAGAGAAACTCACACAGTGCACACCCACAGTTGTCTCTCTTCACCACTATTTCTACATATACTTTGATTACCCATTAATTAACTGATTTCACTCCTTCTTTACCAAACTGTGCACACCTTCTAATCCACCCCCACTATGTTTGAATGATTTATAACACAGGCATCTCCTGCATCCCTACAAACATTGAGCATATATTTTTGTTTTACTTTACCATCATCACCATCTTTTCCTAAACCGCCACCCTAACCCTCTTGGCCCTACTTCTAACATCCCCCTTAAGCACACTCATTTACATTCCCCTTTAGCATTAAATAATTCACTTTTCTTTACTTTCTCTTTTTTGCCCTTCCCCACAACATATAGCCTTTCACGTTTTATGGCTTTTTTAGCCAAACCCAAGAATCCAGACATAAAATTCCAAAATTCCCTTTCATATTCACATATCATCTTCTTAATGTTTCTCCAGTCAGACATAGAACAGAACACTGGGCCAATGCAGAGCCATCAACGAGTACACTTCTCCCCAAATTGAGTTCCATTTCTTGCACTGCACTTAATGTTAAGAGTATTAGGAACAGACTTGATCAAATACATCCTTTTCTCAGCACCTCCTCTCCTGACCTAGTTCCAGTTACAGAATCATGGTTTAAAACTGATCATCCTAACCAGACACATTTCTCCCTACTGAGCAATTACATTTTTGATGTCACACCAGGAGATAGGTCAGGTGGAGGTGTCTTACTTCTATGCAATTCCCACATAAAGTTATACATCTATAGCTCAAACTAATGCCACCAATGATACACAACCCAAATGTCTCTTTACTAAAATTGACTCATACAGGGATTATCACCTCCTTGTAGTAACTCATCTACTGCCCTCCTTCCTCCTTCCTGAAGTTCCAAATCCTCATTTAAGACATCATCTTCAAGTCCCCAAAATACAAAACCCTACTTATACTGGGTGACTTTAACCTGACCTTGTGGGGACCTTCCAATAATGACACAGCAGAATTCCTAGCTGATCTGGACCTCATACAAATCCTTCATGAGCCCACAAGGTGTAAACTCTTTACATACCACCACACTCTTCTTGACATTCTGACCACAGACTAAGCCACTAATACTTCCTCCATCCCCATCCACTAACCTGCTTTATTGGTCACTTCCCCCTTACCTTCAATTTAAGTACGCTTATTACAAAACATCCACAAGCTAATCTCCTTCAGAGCTAAATCTCCTATTAAAGTCCACCTCCTGCAAAACTACCATCCTACCATAGAGTGGTCACCAATACTTTCTGACAAGACCACTCACATGCACCAGAAATCCTCAGAAAATCCTACATCAGCTAAAAGACAATTTTTTTCCCAATCGTTACAAGACTCTTTTAAAAAAAAGAAAAACAGTAGCTGATAAACAAACAGAAATAACTTTTCAAACTAGGGGACAATGCATGGGAAATTCAAAAAAGCAACTCCAGTCACAATAACAAAATAATTTAGCCATTCTCTGTAACCTTGCAAAACGATTTATAAGGAAACAGAAAGCCAAGCTCCATAAGACAAAAACAATTCAGCTTACTACATCCACTTAATTAATTCTTGAAAAAAGTAAACTTTCTCAGTGGTCAGAAAAGCACAGCCCCCAACAACTCCCAAAAAAGACACAAGGACCCCCTCTCACCTTCCAGCTTCTTCCATTAATTTAGCAACCTTCTCCTTTTACTTCCATCCCAGCTTCATCCACCCTCATCTCCTTACTGCACCATTCTTCATTCTGCCCTTCTAGTTTGAAAAGATCATATTAAAAAAATCAGTCCACTTCTTGAACAAATCCCACTGGATAGTCCTACTGGTTCAGTCAACCTATCCCCACTGCAGAGGACAGCAACCATACCCTTACTATATATCTACAACCTTTGTCTCACATTCAAACAGTGCCAACACTATGGAAGGAAGCTATTGTAACTTGTCTGTCTAAGCAACCCAAACCCTCAAAAACCTCTCATCTTCCTGTCTGCATTCTCCCAACACGTGGGAAAACATGAGAGTTGTTGGTATTGAACCAGATGTACTTCTGTTTGCTAAACTGGAATATGAAGTTCCTCTAACAATTCTGCTTCTACCAAACACCTAGCTTTCCCAAATCACTGTCCAACATAATGTGTAGGCTCTTCACTAATTCCCCTAGGTGTGAGCTTCAATGTATCACCATCAGAAAAGAAGAGTAGTTTTCAGTCAGGCAAACAGCTGACATTCTGTTAGGGTCTCTTCTTTGCAAAGTCCATTATATCAACATATATACATCACACGCTGCAGAACTAGTCACCACCAGCACATATCCCCTCAGATTTCATTTCCTACCAGGTCCCATACTTCAAATATTTGAACAAAGCTACCATGTACTAATCACAGCTTCTCCCTCCTAGCTTCCAAACTCTGGCAGTCTCTACCAAATAACAGCTTGAAACGCATTGCTAACCTTTCTAACTTCAGACTTCTACTAAAAGCTTTTGTTTCCAGACAAAGCCTGTGTAAGAGCTGCCATCCTGGAAATGTCAACTAAAGCTTCTCACACGCACTTTGCATCATCACAAAGTATATCCATCAAGTTGCAGCTATGCTCCTTCTTTATACATACCTATATATTATATACTTTGTAAACAGTCTGCTCTCACAATGTCATCCTAGCTAGTTATGCTTACTAACCTCCTATTCTTTTTATCCTGCTAGTGTATGTAACACCACATTAGTAATCACTGCTTACAGCCTATATCATATAATTTTGAACTGGACTACGATATCAATTTCTCTGCTATTTCTATCTGTCCGACCAGGTTGGGCCAGAAGCTGGTCTAATGAGATCACTGCTTTGCTCCAGTAAATCTAATTAATTAATTCCTATTTTTTTTATTTTTATTTTTTGCCGGGGGGGGGTTGAATCAGGTTAAATGCAAGAATTGTGATTGCTCTCAAGTAGGTTAAAAGTATAATTGTTATTGCCTGTTCAGGATCAAGAACTTTATTTTTTAAGCCTTGCACTTTTTTGCTAGCTGCAGGCCATTTGACAACCTATAGCTAAGTTTCTGAAAAGTTCTTACAGTCCACATTTGTACAAGTGGTTTTCATTACTGTTTTCCATTTTAAGTTCAATTTTACAGTCTGAAAATTTTATATATTTTAAATCATTATTAAATTATTGTAATCCATGCTATTTAAGTGTCCTAACATTTGGAATTAAATGATGGTTTCTTCTTACTAAAGGGACTAATAGGGTAGTAACAGGAGTTGGAATTGTTTTCAGATAGGTTAACAGTGTAATAGCTTTTGTCTGTTGAGACCTTGCACTTCTGTTTTTCGACAGTCCTAAGTCATTCAACAAGAAAGCTAAATAGCTAAAACAATTCATTTCTTAGCTGTTTTTAAATTCATTTTAAAAGTCTGTATCAATTTTAGCAATTTTCATTTTTGTTTTCAGAGTTGTCATTTTTTAACAGTTTTCATCTGTTTTACCTGGGTTGGGAGGGTGGCCTAATGGTTAAGGTGTTTGCCTTACACACACAAGGTACAGGGTTTGAGTCTCACAAGGGATAACTGGTTAGGCTTAAAATGGCTCATAAGGGCAGTTAGCCTAGTACTAA
Organism: Protopterus annectens; assembly: GCF_019279795.1. Taxonomy (NCBI): domain Eukaryota; kingdom Metazoa; phylum Chordata; order Ceratodontiformes; family Protopteridae; genus Protopterus; species Protopterus annectens. The sequence continues at coordinate 336,652,227 of NC_056726.1, read as the reverse complement.
TCTATGAATCTATTTCTAATTCAGTAACTTCTTTTATTGAATGTTTTGTTTTTTTCTGACTCTACAACATCAGGGAAGAAGTGTTTTAAATTCCTTTAAGCAAATATTCAGTAATTCCAATAAACAGCTGCACTGGTTTTGCCACTTCAGTTGTCTAACGTTTGAAAACGAACCTGATTTATTTTTCATAAGTGGATTGAGAAACATGCTAGTTATATGAATTGTGATTGCTTTCAGGCAGGTTAGAAGTGTAATTGCTATTGTCTATTGAGGTCCAAACATTTTTGTCAAGTCTTGCATTTGTGTTTTTATGCCAGTTCCAGGGCATTCAACAACAGAGCTAAGTATCTAAAGAATTCCCCATTGTGCCGTCCTGCTCTTGTTGTGTTTTGAATCCCATTGTCTCTCTTGTTGTCTTCCCCTTAAGTTAATTCAAACATAAAATTTCTCCCTTTCCTCTTTCATTAGTTGTTGTCAGTAAGAACAAAAGTAAAACTTGTGAAGTCACTCATTTTTAATCTAAATACTTTTACTGTCCCATTGTATTCCATAGATACTGAATATTGTGATGCTTACTCAGTCAACCATGTTGCTCTTTTATTTTTTTTCAATAATCATTTTTTATTATTTTTCACAACCATATTACAAATTCACACATTATATACAATATATACAAAATGCTTCCATTGGTTAATTTCACATATATATCAACCTCATGTATTGATCAAAGGTACAGCACTAACAATCAAAAGGAAAATAATAAAAAAAAAAAAATCCAACATTAACAAATCCAAGCCAACAATCTGTCTTTTCTGTACATTTTCTATCTAATCTAAGGTTGATTTAGACTATATTCTGGTTCCCGAGAAAAAGTGGATAGTAACCTCTTAAGCCACAATAATATTAAAAATTTGCTCCCAGATTTTTATGTTGTTGATATTTTTCTTGTGATCACTAATTAACAGTTTATGCACTAAGATGTGTTTTATTGCCAACAATCTGAAATTTTCCCACAATGTCTGGGCTGGGTTCAACCAATTTGTGGCTATATATAATTTCATTAATAGGCAAATATTCATAATTACAATCGTTTTTGCTTTATTTAGATTCTCCAGGGGAATATGAAGAATCATAAACTCCCAAGAGAGTGTTGAATTTTGGTAACCCATTTTTTGTAACTGCAATTTTAATGAATTCCACAATTTATAAATGCACTTACAACTCCAGAACATGTGAAGTAAATCTGCTGTCTGATCAAAGCAATGTGGGCATATGGGTGAATTCTTCGCATCAAATTTGTGCAAAGTGAGACGAGTATAGTATGCATTGTTAAATATCATCGGCTGCGTAAATACCAATTTCTGAAGGGATACGGACTTTAATGTTAATTTAAATGCCTCCAATATCTTATTGTTGTCTGGCAATATCAATTTCTCTCTCCAGTAACTCGATAAAAGAATATAATTATTATACTTCCTCTCTTTTATCAATTTATATGCTGCGGTTATATATTTTCTATCCTGCAACAGCGCTTCCCATAGATTACGAGAAATGATTAAATCTTCCCCTTTCATTTCAAAGTTATTAAAATAGTTTATAACCAAGTCTTTTAGCTGTCTTACTATAATTAAATAGGAAATAGGGAGTTCTATTTCTTTTAAAATATCATGTACTGGTACTCATAGAAAAGGATATAAATCGAGTACAGTTAACTCCATGATTAAAGGGAATTTCTTTAGATCAATCAATTGACCACCAATTGTTAAATTTGGGTTCCTATGAAACGGTTGAAAAACCATCATATATTTTAGTAAATTTAAGGAAGCGAAAAGAGTTTGAATTGCCGTTACATAACTTTTGATGTGCTCCATTAGCTTATATTTACTCATTGTCCAATTATTTAAAAAGGGTAATGCTTTAGCGTTGACTCCCACTTCATTTATATGCTTGTACATTAAGAGCATCCATTTGGGTGTCCATTTTCTATTATCACTATCGAAGTAAGACGTCTTTAAAATCCTATTGGCCTGAATCACTAAATAGTACATTTCAAATCCGTAATTCCAGCCCCCTTATTTTTGGAGCCATCAATTTTCATATGAAATTCTCGTCTTCCTAGGTTCCCAAAGAAATCTTCCCAATCTTATATGAAGCTGTTTGAAGAATGTTTTGGTAATTCTGAGTTGTGCAGCTCTAAAAATATATAACATTCTATGAAGAACATTCATTCTTATGATAGCTGCTCTTGCCATCATCGGTAACTTCAGTCTACTCCATCTTTCAAGATCCAATGTTATTTGATCTGTAGTTGACTTTACATTGTTAATAAAAAATCTCTATTTTCAGTTGAGAAGACAATTCCCAGATATTTTATCTTTTCTTCCGTCAATACTTGTCCTATTAATGGTAGCATTGAAAAGGTGTGGGTGTCTTTAATGGGAATATTTTAGATTTTTAAAATTTAGCTTGTAATTGGAAATTCTCTCAAAGATTTCTATTGCAGCTAATATTTTTCAGTATCGGAAACAGGTGTGGTACAATATATGTTTAAATCATCTGCATAGGCAGCCATCCTAACCTTTATTCCATACAGTACAGGAGAATTATAAAAACATTTTGCTTAAGGTGTAAAAATAAAGGCTCCAAGTAAAGATTAAATAAGATGGGAGATAATGGGCAGCCTTGTCGGGTACCATTTATGATTTTTATCCTATTCGAGCATTAAGTGATTTATAAATAAATTTGTGTATGCATTTCTATATAGTATCCTTAACATTGAGATAAACTCCTGCGGTATATTAAAATAAGGTAATGTATCAAATAAATAATCCAAATTAACCCTATCAAATGCTTTCTGAGCATCAATAATTAGGGCATACAAATTCAGGTTTTATATTTTGCATAAGAGATTAAGGTATGGAGCGTTAAGGTATTATCCGTGGTCTGCCTCCCATCCATAAACCCCGCCTGTTCCTCTGATATTATTGGGTTTATTAGCTTTTTCAGCCTACTCGCCAGAATGGATGTCATGATTTTCATGTCCATATTCAAAAGTGATATAGGCCTGTAATTATCAGGATTTTTGGAATCACCTTTCTCTTTTAATATCAGAACTGTCCTTGAGGCATTAAAATGAGGATCATTAATTCTATTTAGAGTGATATAATTAAAAGTCTGTGACAATACACTGCTCAAAATCTCACTAAAAGATTTGTAGAATTCCAAGGTCAAACCATCTGCACCTGGGGCTTTGTGAGGCTTCAGTTTCTTGATTGTTTCGGACACCTCCTCAACTGTAATCGGTTTGATTAAATCTCTATGAAATTCCTTGTCAATATTAGGGAAAGTGATTCTCTGTAAAAAATCTTTTCTGTCTTTATCTTGCAAGAGTGTCTGCTTCTCACCATAAATCTGATTAAAAATTTTTTCAAAGGTCTTCATGATATCTGCCTTGTCAGTATATGTAGTATTGTTATAGTGTATTTCAGTAATTAATCGTGTTGATTTCATCTGGTTAATAATACGAGCTAATGCTTTCGAGGGGGTTTGAATATGATTTGCATATTTAACTAAATTTCTTTGTTCATAAAGTGACAAATTTCTATTATGAAGTAAAAATAGTTCTTTTTGACATCTTAATAGCTCAGTTTCTATCTGTTCATTATAGTTCCTCATCAAATCTTGGTCCAGTAATTGAATTTTAGTTTCTAAATCCAATTGAGTCTTCTTTTGTAATTTTTTATAATATGTAGGTTTTTGTATAAATAGTCCTCTTAGCTGCGTTTTAGTTGTAGCCCATTCTATATCTATTGGGTGTCTATTTTGGGAAATATTATTTAATGACTGTTTAAGTATCTCCTTGACTTCCATTAATATATCTTCCTTGGTTAGTAAATATGGGTTCAAGGACCAATTATACCCTCGAAGCCTCTTAGTATCCATATTACTACTGTTTAAGGTTAAAGTTATCTTTGAATGGTCTGAGAGTTGTCTAACTTGATTAGAAACACTAGGGTCAGCTGAGATCAACACCTCTGAAATAAAAAAAAAGTCAATTCTCGACCACATTTTATGGCAGGTTGAATAATAAGTAAAATTCTCTGCTTTCCCTTGTGAGTGTATGTGTTTAAAAGGGTCATAGAGTTTGAAATCCATTTTCAATTCTTTCAATGCTACCATTGCCTGTTTATTGAACGCTGAAGAAGCACCCAACTTGTCTAATTTAGGATCTTGATAAGAGTTCCAGTCACCTCCCAACACTATATAGCAATTATTGTATGACTGTAAAATGGAATAGATTGAAGCTATGAAATGATGCTGATTAACATTAGGGGCATATACACATATTAGTACTATAGGTTTATCATAACATTTGGATGTGAGAAGGACCAAACACCATCTACCCTCCTGATCCATTTTCACATCCCTAATATCTCCCTGAAAGTGATTCTTAACTAAAATTGCCACCCTGCACTATTTGTTGTTCCTTCTGCCGTCACAATCTTCCTAACCCATTTCTTATCCTTCACTGACTCCCACTAATCATTAGTCATATGCGTTTCTTGTAATAAAATACAACATGCCGATGATTTGAGAAACAAATGAAAAAACAGCTTTCTTTTTTTCATGTTCTGGAGTCCTTTGACATTCCAAGATTCTATTATCCACATTTAATGTTCATTAGAAATATAACTCGATATCTAATCTCTTTGAGCAACCTTAGAATAACATAAGTTGGCATATCATCAATTGTATGGAAGCAAAACTGCCATCCTATCCCTACCCAGTGCCTACCCACTATTCCTCTGGACCAGGATGAACATAGGTTTTTTACATTACTGGAAACCATCTGAGTAACTAATCTACTAATTCTATTATTTAACAATGAAACCCCATGCAAAAAACCTACAACAACTACTTCTACGTCTACAAAGCCTAATTCTGACATTCCCTACTAAACACTACTTATAGGTAACTACAGCTCTGTACATATTTATGGATATACAAATAAACTAATTGTACCCTGAGATTCTAATATACTTCAATTCACTTCAGCTTTATATTCAGCAATAGCAAATAACATTCTAATTTGTTGTTCTATACAGTATTAAATATTAGTTGACATAGAAAGCAGACAGTTATTAAACATTTCCCAACACCCTGCATCTACTGAATAAAATGATCTAACTACTTTAATCTGCTTTGTTCTTCCCCTACAACTTACCTACTAACATATTAATATTGAAAATCAATGCAGTTCAAAATAAAACTATAATGGCACTTTCATTTGTAATAACCATATGTGAATAAGAGAGGAACCAAGGGGTTAAAATAAAAAAGAGGGGAAAAAAGCATGAAGGGAGCACAGCAAAAGGAGAAGAAACAAGAAAAAATGCCTTAAATTACACATAAAAAAATAACTTCTTTTATGTTCTTTTATTATTATATGCACATTGTTTAAATCTGATCAACTAAACATTTTTACATCATTTATCAGTTAGAAATAATACCACCTATCTACAGGAATAAAGGAAAGGAGTAAAGAGAAGGGAGATATAGGAAAAAAAAGAGAAAACAAATATAAAAAAAAAAACTACAGTACCTTATTCTGCCACTACACATAACCATCTCCTTTTTTAATACACAATGCATTTCCACAGCGTTTACCTGCATCACTTTGACTTCGCACACTATCTTACAGTCCTTTTCCTGCAAAATAAGTCCAAACAGGTTTCTTTTTACTTCACCAGCAGTTCCTCTTTCTTCTCAGCTATTTAAACTGTAAAGGCAGTTCAATCAACTGGAACTACGAGATAAGAAGATAAGAAAATAAAATTCCAGGCCTGCTACAAGAAACAGAACAGACAAAGGATTTTAAAGCCTCAGATTGTCGTAAATGAAACATCCCATTCTCCCTGGTGCTGCAGAAAGCCAAAATGAACTGTTCACATTTCTGAAGATGGGAGAGCCTTAAAATCTTCAGAAAAGTAGGTCTTGCTTCTTTCCTTGTGCTTACAGAGTATTTAATGCCATCCACAGTAAAAATTAGGTTATTAGGATATTTCATTTGAAATCTGATATTTTTGTCAATCAGAAACTTACAATATGGAGCCAGCATTTGTCTAGATTGCCTTATTTGTGTTGGTAAATCCTGTGCTATAGAAATTTTATTATTTTGCCACATTATAGATCCACCAGATTTTTTAATAGTTAACAGTACTTTGCTCACATCTTGGTAGTTCAATATCTTAACATAAACAGGTCTGGGTATATTTGAAGCTTGAGATTCTCTGTATGCTCTATGCGCCCGTTCTATGACCATCTGCTTAACAACCTCAGAGTCCTTGAGCAGTATTTCGAATATTTGTGTAATAGAAGTGATCAGGTCATTATATTGAATAGATTCTGGGGTCCCTCTAATGATTATATTGTTACGTCTGGATCTTGCTTCCAAGTCCAGAATTTTATTTTGCATCATTTGAATGTCAGTTCCATGTGTCTCTGTTCTTTTAGTGAGCATTAATATATTGTCTTCATTGGTAGCAATTCTAGTTTCTGCTTTCTCCATTCTTTCGAGAATCTGATTGCATGTGTCACTAAATGAAAGTGTTTGAGATGTTAGCTCTTTTAAGGCATCCTGTATAGGTAGCAATGCTGATTTGATTTCTTCCATTGTGACCTGTTGATCAGATTTTGTTGATGGCCCTGTTTTTGCAGTCTCTTGCTGCTTGATAGTTTTCTGTCTCTTGATTAAAGATTCTTTCTCCGGTGATTGCAAAGCTAACAGCTTGGTTTTGGAAGTTGTAGTTTCCATATTTTTGTCCTCCTTTGACATTTCGAAATTCTGCACGAAGATTTATTTCCCAAAGAAAAGTTACAAAAGTGAGATCAATCAGTCCTTTGTTTGGTGCTCTGTTCAGAGTCAACCTGACAATCAGATCCAATCCTGCTATTACCAAGTATTTTTTTTCGATTTTTCTTTCTCAGAACCAAAAGTGACTTCTGGTCAATTAGTAATAACTGCCAATTAGTTTGTTTACTCTAAGTATAACTCCACAGGGTTGATTTTTTTCTCAGGTATTTGAAGAGCTGAAGTACTGCAGTGCTTATAGAATGGCAGCCATCTTTGTTCCATGTTGCTCTTTTATACTTAGTGTCCCTTAAGATGGCTGCCCTTACCATAAACGTTTCTTTTTGAAAGCTCCTCACAATCTTATCTCATCTGCTCTTACAAGGGAGAACTGAAAGATCAAACTGAGAATTCCCTGTGCTTAGGCTGCTAAAGCTTGAGCTACCCTCTCTTCCATATCTTCCTACCTGCTTAGTTCACAGTCCTTTACCTAAAAGTGTTAACCCTTTTTGAATATTTTCTATTTAAAAGCTACCACAGCTGATTTGAGACTACCATTCACTGGAAAACCTTCTGTATATTTTGTAAATTCTATCATAATTACCCACACATTCTGCTGTATTTACTTTACCAGTCTAAATACCTAAGCAATGTGCAAGATAGAAGGTCAGCCTGCTAGTTTCAGAACTGTTGCCAAGTTTTTAACATTAGATCTCCTAAGACAGTCAGATCCTTATGGGCACATAAACTGAACTCCTTATATTACAGAATACTCTAGATAGGATTAATGATCAATTACTAGATTGTTACAGAGCACTTTCACTGTCACCTGATGACCACATAAGAGTTCTCCATGTTCTAAATTATCTCATTAGCAAAAACTCTATTAGTCTGGGTGAACTGAATTATCATTCAGTAAAGTTGAAACTTATACATGGGGTAGCACAGTGGCACAGTGAATAACATTATCACCTCATAGCAAGAGGTTCACCAGTTCAGTTCTTGGCTGGGATGTCTTCTGTGCGTAGTCTGTATGTCCTCCCTGTGTTCACATGATTTTCCTCCAGGTGCTCCAGTTTGCTTCCAAAGACATGCAGTAAGTGGATTAGACACTCTAAATTAGCTGTAAGTGAGAGTGTGTGGTATGGAAGAACTACTGTAGCAGGGCTAGACACCCAGCAGATTGAACCTTGATTCTAGATGATTGCCACAGTTGAAGTGATACCCTGACCTCATGTGCAAAAATTAGAAAAAGGGGTTATGGATGGATGGAAAGTTGGAACCTATACTTCCAATTTAGGATATGCCCCCCCCCAAATCCTAGACTTTATAAATAAACATTTCCTAAAGCTGTTGGTAAACCATTTTACTTGAGAACACAGCACACTTAGCAAGATTCTTAAAAATATGGCAGCCTCTTGCAATAATCTTTCTATATGCCTTTCTCCTTTAAGCTGCCAAAAGCCCTATGGCAAAACCCACTGAATTTAAGGACTACAGATCCACCGACTTAAATCAATTCTATGACAAAATATCAAAATTAACTTATCACTGCATCACCCATGACAATAGGAAGCTTCACTAAGGGATTCTACACCGATTTAGAAAAACACATAGAGCTAGTAGTCCCTACTAGAACCAAATATCATGGAAAATTCAAGAAATAAACCACTCAGGTGACCTATCAACATAAATAAACTCTACAACAAAAGAATGAAATAATCTAAATTATGCAGCAGATCCAAACCCCCTAATCTCAAGTAAAAAGTCAAGAATATTAAAAAAACACTGAAAAAAATTACCACTAAAAGAGCCCTTGAACTTAGGCTGGCCTCTGAAGGCATTTCTCAGAACATATTCATCACAGCACCTGAAATTCTCACCCAATAGACAATACCAATACTCCTTGCAAACAAATTTAGTACCAACTTCACTCCCAAGACTTCTATGCAAAGACTTCAAATACCTAAATCCCTTACTCCCCCAAATATCTCTTTGTGTCTTTCGGCTTTTCCCGGTTAGGGGTCGCCACAGCGGAACTCTGGTCCGCTAATGATTGGCAGTTGATTTTTACGTACCATCTTGCCAGGTCTGATGCACAACCTTCACGCATGTCTCCACGCAGAAGACGCTCTAGCTGAGAATCGAACTGGACAGTGTCTTACTGTGAGACGACAATGCTACCGCAGCACCACCACCACGGGTACTCCCCCAAATATCTCTAAAAATCATTTACTGAAAGTGCTAACCAAGCCCAAAAGGATTTCTTCTGTGGGCCCTGATAATATACCTGGTTGTGTAATTGATAGTGTTAAACATGCCCTTGCAGACCTAGTATTTAAACTGTTTAATCTATGTTTAGCTACTAATTTCATTCCAGATGAGTGGCATAGTGCAGTGGCAATGCTTCTTCATAAGGCTGGCCTTACAACCAGCCAAAGTAATTCAGACATATCAGTCCAATAAACCTCATTTCCAAAGCCATAGAAGGTATTATAACTGCCTTCATAAACTAAGATATCAAAAATATTGTTAGACTTGACCCCTAACAGTCTGGCAATGTGAAGGGTAAACCCTATCTATTGAATCTGGTCAAATTCTTTAAATGTGTTCCGGAGGCTATAATGGTGCCAGTGCAGTACACATGGGGTATTATGACCTGGCCAAGGCCTTCAGGATCATTCTCCATGCTGGCATCATATAGAACCTAAATAAATGCTAGACTGCCTGAAAGACAGCTCACACAGTGCAAGCTGTAGGCACCTCATCTGATAGTATAAAATTGAACAGCAGTGTCTCTCAGGCCTCTGTGATGTGATCTCACTATTGGTTGACCTTTACTTCTGGATATACATGCAGAGAACCAAGACATCTGTGTAATATTGTCTGCAGCTGACTGTAAACAGGGTGGGAGCTGTTGTTAAGCCACCATCTGATACCCAAACCTTCAAGAATGAGCTCTCCCTAGTAAAATCCTGGTGTTCTAAAATGGGCTCAAGCTAAACACTAAAAAGTGTAGGATCATCACTTTTGGGAGACAACCCCTCTCCTCATCATACTGTATAGACAATACATCACTGCAAAACATTAAAAAACAGTAGTCAGGATCCTAGGAACTTGCATTGATAATTCTTTCCCTTTAGACTATCATTTGAAATTAGTTGTCAGAAAATTATTTTATTTAGCACAGCTGATTGCCATGGAATATCAATAAGATCTAAAGAGGTAATCACCTTTTACATGCAGCATTGACCACACCAATTATCAAGTACAGTGCCCCTTTTGGGATGTATCTCACTAAACATATCAAACAATTAGAAGCACCCAGAAGGTTCTTAACCAAAAAATTACAGGACTAAAGTTTTCAAGCTATCAAGAAATTCTGGAAGCTATATCCCTTTATTTAGGCTCTTACAAACTTTTGAGGGTAGATCTCTGACTTTCTTACCATGTCATTAGAGTCAGTTGTCCTAGACCTCAAGCATCTATGCAAATCCAATGGTTCCACCAACACTAGAATCAGGGACCTAAATCTTCATGAATAGATCAATAAATCATGGTGGTGGTATAGGTTTATAACCAATGCCTCCAAATGTATAAAGTCCCACTGCATGCGAAGCATTGTGACTCACTATCTTCATTTAAACATAACACATAAACTAGACAGGGTTTCACAAATTTACATGGGGATTAACCACTATGGCCCTTCTGGGTCAAGGAGTTACAGGTGGAGACAGGGTACTGGTAAGCAGTAAATGATCGTAAGACTCAATTGGTATAGATATGAATCTAAATGAAACTGAAGGGCTACCATGATGCAGTGAGGGTTGTAGACTTCTTATCCTTCAAGCCCATATAGCAGATATCTCAGGTTTCTGGATTGGGCAAAATAAGTGTTAAAGTGAAGGCATGTGGTGTTACAAGACATTTTTTGTTTAATTGATGAAGAAATTGCAGTACAAATTAAGAACTGAAATATGATGTTAATCTACTGTCATTGGAGTTCTGTGGAACTGATTAAAACAGATAAATATGAACAATTGTTGAAGATTTCATATTTATTGATAAAGTCTAGTTAAGAGAACAGAAGGTGTTTGCTGTTATCTGGAAGCACTGGAGAAAGTAAAGGACAAATCCCTTTTTAAATACTGATTTTTATATCACAATTGCAAAAATCATAGTTCCATACAGAATTGTGCAGTGTCAGTGGTTTATTTTATGAAGTGACAGTCTATAAACACTGTGATTAAAATATATACCAAAAATAATTATGTGGCCTTAAGTTAAATGCCAAGAAATGCATAGTCATACCCTTCGGGAAAAATAAGGTCACCCCTAGCTACCAAATAGGTGGCAATCCCCTGAACACAGAAGAAGTTATTAGGGACCTAGGAACCCAGGTTGACAGTAGCCTTTCATTCGAGAGTCATATTGCTAAAGTGGTTAGGAAGACCTTCTACATTGCCCACCTTATCATGAAGGGATTCACATCCAGATCAAGGGAAGTCATGGTCCCCCTATACTCATCACTCATCAGACCAATGATTGAGTACAATGCCCCATTCGGAATGTACCTGACCCGACACTTGCAGCAGCTGGAGAGGCCACAAAGTTCCTCACCAAAAGGATAAAGGGTCTCAAAATCTGTCTTATGCTGCCCGACTGAAAGAACTCCAGTTATATTCAGTTATGCAGCTTGCTCAGAGGGGACCTATGCCTGACATACAAGGCAATGTCAAACCCAGACCTGATGAACATGCTTCATCTCAAAAAATCTAGATCCCTCAGAGCCACAAGGGCGGAGACTTAAACCTAGACACGGTTATTAATAGGACGTGCTGGAGGGATAGATTCATCACCCAAAGACTCCCTATGCTGTGGAACAAAATCCCGGTTTATGTGAGGCAAAGCACCTCGCTGGCCTTGTTTAAGAGAAATCTGGACCAATGGATGGGAGATCGCAGATACACCCCAGGGGTTACCTCAGTGTCACTGCTAGACAGAGGCACAGCTAAATAATGGGCATAGTTTCTCCTACCTAAAGGGGAGGCGTAAGCCACAAAACTATGGGCTAGGCTTATAAATGCCCTCGGGCAGATAGCCTAGTATGAACCTATGAACCTATGAACCTATGATGGACAACTATTGAAATGTCCACATGCTTCTGTTGAAACAGCAATTGTTTTAAAATGTCCCTTAACACTTGCCATAGTTAAAAGACTCTCCTCACTAAGGAGTAAATACCTGTCATCTGGTAAAGAAAGATGCTAGTTCAGCAGATGAAAGTGATTAGTACATTTGGGGAAATGTGAAGAGGCAGTTGTGAAGATGGTGAATCTGAACTGGATGGGGTTGAGAAGAAGATGGGCAATTTTTCATGGTAAAGAATATTGACAGAATGCAGTTATGGCATTCCTTTGTCCAGATATTTGACAACAATGAATCTGGCAACTGTAAATACTGTTATATTTTGTACTGAAACCTGGGACACTGAAATCCTCAAGTCTGTTAATTATGAGGTTTTACTCTAGTTAGGGATCAGTGATGATATATTGGCTTTCTGTACTTCTGCACTTTGCAAAACTTAGGCTATCACTCAGAATATATGGGGCGCATGCAAAATTTGTTTACATGTCAATAGGAGGTTATTGAAGGTGTGAGATTTGTGCTTTTATGTATGTAAAATCAGTGTTATTTTAATATTCAGGAGTGTGTGCAATTACATTATTGAGAAGAAAATATATCAGTGAACACAAATTTAAAGCATATGATTATCTGTTTATTTGTTAGTGTTGTCTATGATGAACATTTCTTTTTTTTTAATTATTTAGGCCCTCACCACCACCAGTGACCTTTTACCATTCCTCCTCACATAGCTTACTCATTCTTCATTGAAAGTGAGAGCCAGGGAAGAATCATCATACAGCAGCCAGGGGAAGGATGTGTTTCAGTTATTCAAGGCTATATGATCTTAGATGAGGGATGACAACCCTACTCCAATGAATCAAGTGTATAATGATGCTAACACTCCTGTGTGTGGGACTGATGAACACTTATTGAATACTTTATAGGACCATTTGCCTACTGCCTCAACTAGGGAGTATTCAACTGGCAGCAAAAAATGAAGGCCCCCCCAAGGAGGTAAAGCTCACATTATTCACTCAGTCTCTCCCCCACCCTTCCCCCTGGATGGCTATTCCAGTGAACAGGGCTTCTGCACAAACTGGGTCTCCTGGATAACATGCACAGTTCCATCTCTTTGTGCCAAAGATTTTCTTAAAACATGTTATTATCTATCTAAAGTACACTGTAATGCATGTCAGTTTGCAAATCCTTGTAATTATTCTTTAAAATGCCATTTTCTAATTTTTCATGTACTCTTGCTTTGTGTTTGTATTGCATAATTCTTTCTCTAATGCATTCCTTCCTCTCCCTTCACATTGTATCAATGAAGAACAGGATTTTAGTCAGACACTGGAAGCTTTCAATAAAGCTTTTCTTATTATCATTTCACACCCAGATATGATTCATGCATATTATTTAGGACTTTACAGTTTACATCAGTAAGCTTCCATTTACACTTATAAATTTCAGTTGTCAGTTGCAAATAAAGCCTTCTGACATGCAGCAAACATTTGATTTCTATGCACTCTTTACCCTATAAAGTGTTTCCTTTATAATTATGTGTTGATCCTTTCTCATATCTATGCTATACTCTGTATGAGAATAGGCAGTGTGTCAGGATAGGTATAGCAAACATAAATAAAATAGTGTAGGTGAATAATAGGGGTCTATGGTTAATCGTCAAGAGGAATAACCATGAAATGGCATATCATCAAATGCAAAACATCGGAACTCCATCCATTGAAAGTCCATTTCATCAAATCTGTGAGATGGGGAAAATAACTAGTTGACCAATACTTCCCATCTTACATTTCTGCACTGTAGTGTGATCACTGAATTGGTATATATAGTTTGGGTTGTGGGGGTTAAGCCCCTCCCCCATATAGGTGGGTTTGAAATACTGCCATTTGGGACACAGGGAACTGTTGGCAAACTAGTTACTTTCTCCATCTCACAGGTTCCATGAAGTGCACTTTCAATGGATGGAGTTTCGATGCTTTGCATTCGATGATGTGCCGCTCAATAGTTATTCCTTTCGATGTTAACCATAGACCCGAATAATAGGTATATATAAGTGTCATTAGAAAGCAGACATTTGTATGAAGCAAATAGCTTAATCAAACAGAAAGAAAATAAAAACATTGGGCTTCACAGATAAAAATACCATCAAATGTGAAAGGAAATGCATAACACTTGGACACTATAAGGAAAGACAGATGATAAAGTCTGAAAACACCACCATTTAAAGCAAAAAAAAAGCAAACTAGGGAAACAAATGTCACCAGAAGGCAGACTAATGTGCAAAGAAAATAATTTAATGAAACAAAGAAATAAAAGCATTGGGCTTCTCAAATAAACTGCTACCAAAGGAAAAGGAAAATCAGTAACAGTCAGAAAATATAATGAAGCATAAAAGTGGAAGTCTGAAAACACTACAATGTAAGGCAGAAAAAGAGGAGAAAGCATAAGTAAAACCAAATGCCCCAAAATGAAAAGGAAATAACCAAAAGACTTAGTTCAATTAATTCCTGGTAACTTGTCACCTTAGTATCAGCTTATAAATCTGCAATCTACCTTAGTGTCAGCTTGCAAACCTTCAATCATATTTCTGCTCAGTCTGTCACAAATTCCACTTCATGGCACTGGAAATTATAAAGGAGAGCCCAAGAGGTGGTGACCTGGTTAATAGAACTGAAATAATTGAATTAAGGTGGATTGCAGATTTGCAAGATGACAAGTTACCAGGACTGAATGGAATGGCTCCTTTAAAAGCCCTATTAAAAGGGCGGAAACTAAGAAGGTAAACTTCAGCTGTATTGGCTGTTTCAGATACAAGGAAGTTCCTGAACTATTTAAATGCAAGCAGTTTTCTATGCTCCTGAAAGATCTGAAGAAGGCATCATGCCAAAAGCACTTATCTCTGAGCTCTAGGGTTTTATACATTTTATGTGTACTCTCCTTGTTTTATATATTTGTTATTAAAGTTTTTACTTGGTTTTATTTGGATGTTCTACCTTTTCAAACAATGGGAAAAGGATAAGATCTCCAAAGACTGTAAAACCCTAGATGTGATTCCCTCTGCAATAGGGGAAGCAAGACAGAGACTGAAATCTACAGACACAGCAGTTTGATTTAACTTGCAGGGAAACTTATGGAATTGCTGCCAGTTACAATTTTGATATTTCTGGAAGGGACTGAGCATTGGACAAGTAACATAGGTTGTCATCTGGATGGCCATGCCATTTGGGTAGTGGATATATATTTTTTTCTCACTGAAGTTTAGAAATTTTAAGCTAACTTGTAAGAAATTCCTAAATATACTGATGAGATTTCATTACTGCGGTGGTGATGCTGCGGTAGCGTTGTCTTCTCACAGTAAGATGTTGTCCTGTTCGATTCTCAGCTAGAGCGTCTTCTGTGTGGAGACATGCGTGAATGGGAGTACCTTCGTTGAAGGTTATGCATCAGGGCCAGCAACTAGGCATGTAAAAATCTACTGCCAATTATTAGCGGACCGGAGTTCCGCTGTGATAACCCCTAACCCAGGAAAAGCCAAAAGACACAACAACAACTGATGACATTTCATTCTGGAATGCAATATCAGTGTACATGACATAAATTTTCACAAAGGGTGGGAGGTTGGCATAATGGTTAAGGTGTTTACCTTGCAGACACAAGGTGCAGGGTTTGATTCTCACATGGGGTAACTGGCTAGTCTTAAAAATGGCCCACAAGGGTAGTTAGCCTAGTACTAAACTATGAACCTATGAACAAAGGCTAAAATAAAAATATATAAAAGTTATAAGGTCTTCACCAAAAGTCATACAAAGAAATATTACATATGCTCAGTCTTAAGAAAGGTGGGCAGGTGAATATAAGTAAAAAAATTTAAATACGTCTAATGAATATAATAGAATCAACAAGTGATAACAGATTTTTGTGGTATACTCTATGCAAACATAAAACCATGAAAGGTGCACTGAAAGCGACCCAATAAAGCCACAGATGAAGGCAACAAGTATATGTAACATTTTATTAAAGAAAAATTCACACTAAAAACACTCTGTCTCCATTAACACTGTTTGAAAATCCTTTTTCATTTCATCACACTTCATCAGATGTGGGTTAGAGTGAAAATACAGCCCTCTTATATACAATCAAATCATGACTTAGACTTAAAAAGATGCCACAGCGTTCACAAAGTGCAAAGCTTTCACACTACCACAAGCCCCAAACAATCGATTCCGGTGTAGGATGAACACTTCCGGGTCAGAGAAATGTCAATATCTACATATGTAAATATTGACATTTCTCTGACCCAGAAGTGTTCATCCTACAACAGAATAGATTGTTTGGGGCTTGCGGTAGTGTGGAAGCTTTGCACTTTGTGAACGCTGTGGCATCTTTTTAAGTCTATGTCATGGTTTGACTGTATATAAAAGGGCTGTCTTTTCACTCTAACCCACATCTGATGAAATGTGATGAAACAAAAACAGATTTTCAAACAGCGTTATGGAGATGGAGTGTTTTAGTGTGAATTTTTCTTTAATAAAACCTTACATATACTGGTTGCCTTCATCTGTGACTTTATTGGGTCACTTTCAGTGCACCTTTCATGGCTTTATTGGATTTGCATTGTGTACTTTTGCCTGCACTTGGATTTTATCTATGAAAACATAACTTAAGGATGCAAGGTAGAAGGCCTAATAGAGATATGAGGAAGTAGGTTTTTTTATTATTTGTTATTGAAAATTTTGTTTAAGAGAAGAGGTGGTAGGTAATCTGAACAGCCTCCCTGAACATGATGTAGTTTCTGCAAGTGTGCAACAGTGGTTGGGTGTGGCATGTCTGAGGTAAAGATGGCAGGGCCATGCATTATCCATCGTAACCCAAAAACTTTTTTTCTGATATTTATGGTGGCTCCATAACTGTGCTAAATAGGACCTGCTCAACAAATTCAAAGAAAGTTTCTTTTGTAGGATATGTTATTCATGCTGTTTGAACAGTTGTTATTGCTGGCTCACAGTGTGGAATGTTTTAAAAGCAACAACCAGCTCCTTCAAGAAAATTTAGGTAGGATCAGTTTCCAGGTTTTAACAATTAATAAATGTTTTGAAGAAAAAGTTAAGAAATCTAAAGATCTGAATAACAGAACTATGAACTTGCAATCTATGAGAAAACATTAGATAATATTTATTTATTTATTTACATTTGTTTACCTGAATGGTCCACTAGGCCAAAAAGTGCCTTCTTTAGTGGAGGCCCAGGGAGAAAACCTCTACATACAAAAGAAATTTAAATACAATCACATTTTCTACATACATAGAGAGATAACTTAAAAAAACAGACATACAATCTTGTCATAAATTTCTAGCTAGAATAACAAAGGGAGTATATATTATATACAAAATATACAAAGTACAATATATCATTTGCTTTGGATATTGTAGAGTAAAGACAGCAAGAGATAGCTGCAGAACTGTTAAGCAGAGGGGAGAAAATATTTAGTGAGATCAGGTGGGGGAAGATGCTTGGTAGTCGTAGCCACATGTACATTGCCATAGGGCTAACAGATGCTGTTTTAGAGACTTTTTGAAGGATATGTGATTGGAAATAGTTCTGATAGAGCTGGGTAGGGAATTCCAAGTTTTAGCAAATAGTAAATGATGACATACAAAAGATGTCACATAGAAATAATGCACATATAATCTGGATTCCTTAAGAAATTATGGACTCAGATCTTCACTGTTTTATCTTCAAAATGACTGACATTGTGTATGTTCTGTGAAATCTCCAGGCTGACACAGAGAGAATTCAAACAGCTGTTATTCTGGTAACCAAATAACCCATGCCATGCATGCATGCCTCTGCCCTCATTCCAGATCAAGGAATGTCTCACTGAGAACTGAAGGTGCCACTATGGGGTGTAGTGGACACATGCTAAATCAAATTAGTTGAGGACTTCTGAGAAGATTTGTTCAAACATAGGTAGACCATGAAAGGTTATAATGCAGAATGCCATGTTTCTGGTCAACAGATATGGATGAAGTATTTGACTTCTATCATAGTCTGGTGCAGGGGAAAAAATCTGGACAATGTCTAAACAGCAGATGGCCTCCTGGTTAAGTCTTTGCTCCCTGAAGAAAATAGAGCAAAAAGTCTCTAAATGATGGCACAGATCTGATTCCTACATTTCAGATTATAAATGTAAGAAGAGATATAAATCTTCAGACTATCATGGCAGAGAGGCAGAAGAAGAGAAACCACCAACTCCACACATGGACAAGCTGAAGCTGCCAATTTTAAGGAACTCAGACAGCAAAAAAGAGAGCACAGAAACTTATCCACACCTTAATGCAGCAATACAACACAAAACAGCTGTTTTAAGTGTTGTATTGCTGCATTAAGGTGTGGATACTGAACATTTCTGTGCTCTCTTTTTTGCTGTTTGACTGACTATTGTATTGAGCACAGTCCACCACAGTGATAACTTTTTGTGTTTTCTTAATTTGAAGGAACTACAATATATACTTAAAGTATCAGCGCAAATTAAGCTATAAGAGAAGGCCTCAAGAAGCTTAAATCACTGGCTGAATAAAAGTATGCATGCTTTGAACTGGAGAGAACAGACCAAATCACCAGCCAAGATCTAGTAGACCTGGAGTGATCTGTTCTGATGAGAATACACTCGATGAACTCTGTTGGTCCTCCAAAATAATTCGAATAAAGGAAAAATCCACAAATCACCTCTTATTCTTACATGAATACCAAAGCAAGCAAAAGTAGGACGAGTAAATATGGGCATTAAGTGGGATTTGTAAATGTTTGTTTACAGTTTTCTATCAACAGTGTCATACACTGCTGAGGCATCTGTTTACTGATTAACTGACTGGTTGATTTATACATACATATATCCTTGTTATATGTAGTACAGACACATCAATATTCTAGTTTCATATCCTTGGTTTGCTTACACAAGTGTTGTTTAGTGATAGAAATCAATTAATTAATTAATGAACCAAATAGTCACTTCAATTGCTGCTCCAGTGCCAATAAAGGACTCCCAATTGATCAAATTCAATACTTTAATATCCAATAAAATATACAAGATTAAAGGATTTAGCGCTTTCGTTTCTAACACACCAGAAACAACTTCTTTAAGCTTATATATTTTATTGGAAAATCCTTTAAGCTTGTATATTTTATTGGATATTAAAGTGTTGAATTTGATCGACTGGGAGTCCTTTATTGGTACTGGAGCAACAACTGAAGTGAATATTTGGTTATAGGTGTCTTTACACTTCGGTATTTCACTTGAATTAATTAATGAAGCTTGTTGTTATGTATACATGTGAATAACTATGGTTTAAGGAGCTGTTCATAGGTTCATAGGTACTTACTAATATTGATCTGTGAGGATCTTAAGAAACCTAGCCTTGCATTCCCATGGTAATTAGCATCCCTTATAGTTTGCAATAAGAATATCCAAAGATAGACCAAATGAGTATATGTTGGGATAATTACATTTCCCCTATCCATGATGGCTAGTGATACTTAACCAGGGGTGAATTTGTGGTTACTTATCCTGTCATGCAAATTAAGTTTGAAAAGAGTAAGGGAAGTAATTTGCTTTATATGTAGTTGAAGACAGTTCCATAGGAGTGGTATTCTCTGTGATAAATACCTCTCCCTCCAGCATGTTGTATTAATTGTTGAAAAAGGTTTAGGTCCATTGAGCAGGTGTTCATGGCACTGCAGAATTTGTGGATGTGTAATTGGTTTGAGATAGTAGGGTCTGTTGGTGTTCTATAAGTGATGCACAGGTCACCTTTCCATAGCCTGTATGAAACTGAGAATAGAGACAAGGCTTTTATTATTTAGGCTCTTGATTTTTCTTAGTGAGAAGGCATTGTGGTCATTTCAGTTGGGACAAGTGTTTGGACAGGTACATAATGAAAGGGCATTATACTTAATGATTCACCTAATGAGTGCTGAGTACAGTTGAATAATTACATCTCTGGATCCTGATGCTATACATTTATATAGAAGCTATTCAATGAAAAAAAGGACTTCCTTACAATAGGTGATATGTGGTGGCATAAGTTCCCAGATCTCGAACTATGGGCTCAATGTTCATAGCTGTATTGTCAATGTGATAGCTACAAGGGGAGTTATGCTTGCTGAAGGATACGATTACACATTTTTGGCATTAAGATTTAGTCATGCTTTTGACACCAACTATTTGTTTGGGACATGCCATATTTAAGATCCTGACATTCTCTGGAGAGTTTATGAGAGCACCAAATTTGCAGATAATAAGCCACAAACCCTTAAAATTCACTTTGATCCACAAGAAGTAAAAAAACAAAGAGGAGTGCCAAATGAACTGATACCTGGGTCACTCCAATAATGACAGATCTTTTGGAACAGGTAGACTCGCCCACCCTTACTTCCTGGGTAAAATTTATGGGCCAGTTGGCTATCCAATAAGTTACATAGGAATTCACATTTGGGTAGGAGAGTTTATCTACAATGCCCGAGTATGAGATGATGGTGTATGCCTTTGCAAGGTTCAGATATGCAGTGTGCACAGATTTGTCCTCATCCATTGCCTCAGTGACCTTATCAAGAAACTGACCAGATTAAATAGGCAGGACCTGGGCTTGACAAACCCAAACTGGGTTGGGCTGAGAGTCTGTAAGTTAACTACATCCCTGTTTATTAGTTCCATAGTGATCCTTTCCATAGCCTTACAGATGGGACTGATCAGGTTTATTGGTCTATAATTATGTGGGCCCATTGAAGCCAATGGAAAAGCCTGCTGCTGCTGTCCTCCATTCACCCAGCATAAAGCCTGCTTTAAGGCTAATATTGAATAGCCACTGTAGGGGATCTGCCAAGTCATGTTTCATCCTAACTAGCAGACAGCCATTATGTCATCTGGATGCACAGTTGTAGTGTTCTTAGCCTTAGACAGTGCTTTGAGAATGTGTTTTGGAGGGAAAGTGCAGATGTGGATATTTGATCTGAGAATATTGGGGGGGGGGTTAGAGCTGAATTTTTGTTCCAGAAGATTGGCATGTCCACTGGGTCGGAGCATATTATATAATTTACTATTAACTCTGTGTAGTGCTGGGCATTGTTTCTGAGTATTCTAACACAGTTAAAGAAGACTTTGTGGCTATCTTTCACCTGGGTAGCTATTTTTACCTCATACTTTGCTTTGGTTGATTTAATTAGGACCAGCAGTTCCTTATTTAGTTTAGCAAGAATGTTTTTGGATTCTTGAGAGTTAACTTTATTTTTGCAGGCATGGAGTTTTTTTTCTTCTTTCTTTTATTACAGAGCTTGTTTGTCTTAGGGTTCTACCACAGGGTTTATTTTAAAAATTTGTACTGTACTTATTTCTGAGGGGACACTGCATCTTTTCAGCTATTTACATGTGCATAGAATTTGGCAGTAAAGGATTCTACATAAGAAATTAAGTCACTGAGGTGGAGAGAGCTATTGAATTTTGCCAGGTCATCACTCAGTTTTAGGAAATTAGCTTTTGGATAATCTCTGAATACCATGTTATTGGAAGATTCCTCAGGCTTCAGTCTTACAGTGAATGTTCCTGACTTGTGGTCTAAGTTGACCACGGGCAAGGTAATAATTTGAGGGGCACAAAGCTGCCCCATATTGATAATGACCAAGTCCAGGAGTTCATCACTCCAGGTTGGGGTGTGGACTACTTGGTTCAGACTGTTTGTATTGACAAAGTGCTGAAATCTCTGGACATACATGTTTGAGGAAGTACAAGTCTTCCACTTTTTGGAGGGAAAGTTGATGCCTCTTAGGAGAACGGTGTTTGGTTTAATGCACATGGACTCCACACTGGCTAGGTAAAAGGTATGGTCTGAGGGGGGCATGGGGGGGGGGCTCTGTAGTTCGCTATGATGTGATAAAGGATTTTGTTCATGGTAAGTTGGACATAGAGGAGCTCCAGAACATTATTTTGTCTAACAAGTCTGAAGGTAAGATTTTGTTAAGACTATAGAGACACTTTCATCTTCAGTGTATTTGTCTACTGTGCATTTGTGAATCTGTGTAGATTGCAAAGGGTACTTGTTTTTTAGGTTACATTTAGGATGACATTGGTAGATCTGTATGAGCTATAGGCATTGACGCCATTAACTGATGGAACACGTTGACTGGTCTTGAACCTGGCCTCTGTGATAATGCATATATCTAAGTTTTCCAATGTCAGTAGTGCCTGCAGGGAGTTTCTTGTTTAGGCTCCTAGCAACAAGCAGTAATACTTTAATATTGTTCATTTACTGTTTAGTTACCTTGGACTCTGTGGGGATTGATAATGTTTTGGCCAACATACAGAAGCCTTGGGGAGATAGGTGTTGGCCATACCAGGCAAAGCAGTTAGGACTGTCTACTGTCACTTCTCAGGCTAATACATATTGAACTCCTTTTGAATGACACCTGAAATTAAGCCAGTTGTTGAAGTCAATTAACTTTAGTTTATACTGTAGAATCAGTGTTGGTGAAGGTAGTATATACCACTTGAGGCTAGATTTATATCTGCCTCAGACACACATTCTGAGATCTGTATCATGTACATCTTCTTATAGTACAAGGAGGTGCATTTCCCATCATTTACATCCAGACGTACAATGACTGCATCTTATGTGTTCTTATGGTGAAAGGACTTAGGTGCGTGTTTGATGTGGCGAATCCTGTCACCTGATATACAACTGACTGCAAACCTCTCTTTGCACAGCCGAGTGAGTGATGCATTGGTGTGTCTCACTATGGAGTCACCTATGACTGGGATATTGGACTGTGTGGAGGTTTGCCTTATGAGATTTTGAATTGAATCAATGTGACTCATAGATGTGTGTTTGATGGTGGGTGCTATCTGTGCTAAGTGTGCATTTGTGAATCTGTGTACATTGCAAAGGGTACTTGTTTTTTAGGTTACATTTAGGATGACATTGTTGTTTAGGTAGGTTGCTTTTAAGAGCCTCAGTAATGTATGCCTGTTTGTTTGGTATGAGCTATGTATGATAAATGCATATCTTGTTCTGTGATCCTAACAGACTACTTGTTTTTTCCTACAGGTTTCATGTGAGACCTTTGCCTTCACTAACATCATATAATTATATAATTACATCTCTTACACAGTGTGTCAGTTTGTATAAGTCATAGGTGGTTATCAGTAAACATGAAACAACTGCTACATTCTCTCAGAATGCCCAGTTCAACCAAGCTGGCTGCAGAGATACAGAAAGTGCAAACCTATGGTGTCTAAGTGTCCAAACAAGGAGCAACGTGCCTCTTAGTGCATGACCAGAGCCTCTTCATGCAACTGCTGAGAGAAATATTAGGCTTGTTCGTAATGTACTGATTTGGATATACTAATTAGTCTGGATAGAGAAAATATGCCCCCGGATTTGCTAAACTTTCATGCACGACTAGCTTAGTCCTGCATGGAAGTGCCCGTTTAGGAGCAGGATGGCAGTGTGCCATGCATAGTAATAAGGCACACTGCCCGAGCTCCTAGGCTTACATGGATCATGTACGAGTGCAGGGAGGCATGTCTGAGAGCAGAGCTCTAAGAATAAACACGCCCCTGTAATGTAGAACAGCAGAAAGTTGTAAGAAATGAGCAAGACTGCTCATAAGTGTCCGCATATCCCCACCAACAGTTCCCCATGTGTACAACAGCAACAGTGCATAAAACTCAAATGAAGAAACCCCTTTATTTTTTTTAAAAATCTGAGTACAATTAACCGTAGGTGCGCTGATGTGCCCATCGCTTAGCTATGGTGAAAGCAACTTAAAAGGCTGAAGAGGATAACAAGAAGATATATGCAAACAAAGTAACACAGTAATAGTGAGGTGGGCAGAGCATTCACCTAATGCACAAGCATTCCCGGTTCGAATCCCACTGCAGCACAGTCTATTTTACATGGCAAATCACGTTACACCCAGTATGTTTGTTGCAAAACCCACTAAATAACATATATTTATGAACTGGAGTACTGCAGGAAATGCACATGTGAAGTGTCAGTGTTATAATGAATAAAAGCACAAATAAGCAGTAATACGCAGATGTAAGCACTAGTAAACCTGTTTAAGTGCATTTGGATGGGGGTAAGCACTGCCTGCACAGGTTAAGCAATGTAGAAGCTAACTGAGTATAAGATACTGTAACCAGAAGTTAGCATTGCTTACTGCCGCACAAACATGCGTAAAGCTGCTTAAAACTGCTTTAAAGTGCCTTAATCTCTCTGTATCCAATGGCCTGTGTTCTGCCCATCAACAAAATAAACAGCCTCTGCAAGACTTGAACCCAAGACCCTATATACTAAGGTCACAGTAGTTAACCACACAACCATCATACCGGTATAAAAGATTGAGGTTTCAACAAACAAATTTTCACCATAGGAAAATCAAACTGAACATGTGAAAGGAATCTATGTACAGTGTGATGTATAACCTGCTACATAAATATGTGAAGTAGAGTACTGCAGTAAGGCCAGATGTGAAGTGTAATTGTAATAAAGTTTTTAAGTCCCCAGGACCCCATACAATGTACGTACACATGAATCACGGATACCAGACACATATATAACATGTAACAAATAATAAATCAATGCCAAAAGGAAATTATAATGCTAATTAAATGTTAAGCAATGCTAAGCAGTGCACAGCTCAGCTTACTTGGTGTAAGCAATGTGTAGCCTGGCTAACTCAATCTGCCCAGTGGTATACCCCTTTAAGCAATGCCAACATTAGGTAAGCAGGTGTGCCCATAGTTTAGCCTTTTCAAAACTGCCCATTCATGGGAAAGTGTGGGAAATTGGGTGTATTTAAACCCCACAGGCATGAATACTTCCCGTAACTGGTTGCAGCTCCCTACTGTAGGCAGAATGGCTAGAGTTGAGGAAGGCACTCGATTTAGAGTGCAGCACTGGGGCACCCAGGAGTCCAGATTCATGGTATGGCTCCTGGTAAAACACCATGAGCAGAGACTACTGCACGACCAGTACCAGGGCTCACAGTATAAAGTGGAGGCCTGGGACAGTATCCCCCATGACCTCACCAGTGCTACCGGTATCCCCTGGACTGGTGAGCAGGTCAGGCATCACCATGCTGACAAGAACACTTCTCACAGGCAACAACGTAATAAAAGTAGATGTCTGATGTTGAAAAACAGGCAGCTGGGTCTCAACTCGGACTAATAATTTTATTTGAATATCACAAAAAACACACATTAAGCGCTTTCATCTGTCAAGCAGACTTCTTATGGAGAAGTCTGCTTGACAGATGAAAGCGCTTAATGTGTGTTTTTTGTGATATTCAAATAAAATTATTAGTCCGAGTTGAGACCCAGCTGCCTGTTTTTCAGCATCAGACATCTACTTTTATTACTTTATCTCCATGCTGACCTGAAGTGGCAGAGGGGGGATCTCTTGAAGGAGTTGATCCAAGAATCAAGGCAGATGGCCGATGCCCCAGCACTGAGTAAGTACTCATTCTACTATGTAGATAATGATTGCCTAGCTTGTATATACCATGGATAGGTAATGGCTAAAAATCACTGTATTTCTCTGACAGCTGCAGATGAGCAAGCTGCGAACCAGCAAGCCCATGCTGCTAGGCTGCAAAGGCTGCTTCTCGAGGCAGGTTAGTAATAATCTTGCATGTACTGTCATAACAAATAAATATAACAGTTCAAGAAAGTGTTGTACCAGTATAAAAATGTATTGTGTATGGGATGTACTGAATAAACTAGACAATATGGCAGGAAGACTGTCATATAGGTTGTGTGTAAATAAAGGTGTAATATCTTGTGAATAAAAGTATAACCCCTGGGGTGTTTGTGTACATTCTGCTGTCCTATATGTTGTGGTGATGTATTCTATAAATAGTACTGTTGTATTAAGCAATGTTACCCACACTGTTGAACACAGCTAAAATGTGTAGGAAGTTCAGTATAACAATGTTAGAAGTCCCAAGAGGTCACTCATATTGTACAACTGAGGGAGACTTAGACAGAAGACATTGGAATGCTTCACACCAGTCCCTGATAGCACAGTGTACTGTGATGTCAACTGTAATATTTTTTACAAAACGCAGCAGTGGTTTGAATCCCATGAGTAGTAGTAAGTTGTATGCATAATCATACCCCACAACTGTACAGAGTTTGTGAGAATGTTCAGATAGAAAGCTGCATGCATAATTAGACCCAAAAACTATACAGCATTTGCTAGAATGTTCAGATAGTAAGCTGTAAGCATATTCATAACCATCAACTTTACAGACTGTGGCAGAATGTTCAGGCAGTAAGCTGTATGCATAGTCATACCCCTCAACTGTTCTGATCTGTCCAGTATGTCTGGATAAATGGCCCAAATCTGCTGCCCAGTAACCTGTTCCCCTGACAAATCAGAGTGATGATCCAAGAAATGTAGGCAGCTTTTACTGACATATAACTGATAGACCTGTACATAGTCAGGGAATGTATATGAAAACAAACCTGTCATTGTAGCATCTCACCCAAAGTGTATGACAGCTATTCTCAGAATATGTCACATTAATGCCTGCAGCCTGTCAAGCCGTGACCAGAGTGTGTGCTATAACAGATTGTTAGGTATGTATATAACATCAACATGGAATCTGGGAGTATGTGTAGAATTTGTCAGGTAGTGTTAATAAAGATTTCCTCCACAGCTATAACAGGTAAGAGGTGTAGACTGTAGGTACAACACAGTTCACATATATACTTGTCTACAAGCATGGAATCTGGGAGTATGTGTAGAAATCTTCAGGTAGTGTTAACAATGATTTTCTCAACAGATATAACAGGTAAGAGGTATAGTCTATACATAAGACACAGTCCATATATACCAATCTACAAACATACCATTGTACAAAGTAAGGACATTGGGTAGTGTAATAATACATGTAAGGGACATATCAATGCAGCTTTCTATCTGAACATTCTCACAAATATAGACTGGGAGCATTACTCTAGCTCCAACACCCTATCCCAAAGGTTCCTAGAATTTATAAACTCAAATGCTATGGAACAACTTGTTACCACTCCCACAAGAGGGGAAAACATACTGGACCTGATCATCACCAACATGGGGACTCTATGCTCCAGACTAGAAGTGTATCCCTCACTGGTAAGATCAGACCATAAACTAATCTCACTGGATATTCACATCCCGACCCCACCCCCTGCCCAGAAAACCACAGTGAAAAACTTCTCTAAAGCAAATTTCACATTTCTCAAAACCGAGGTGGAATCCTTCAAAGCCCCCGAGCCTGTGGAAAATATGTCCCAGACCGCAGAATCCTTTATAAACGCATTCTATGAACACCTTCAGGAATGCATGGATCACGCAATCCCAAATAAAACCAAGACCTAATCCTCCAAAGGCAGACGTCCTGTCTGGTGGACCCCAGCCATAAACAAACTATACAATAGAAGGAGGAAGCTACTACATGATAGAGCAAAATTCCAAAAACGGAAGGCATCTCTGATCAGTATTAGCAAAAAACTATGGGCACTCATAAAATCATCTAAGGCCAGCTTTGGGAGAAAAATTGCACAGGACACTAAGGATAATCACAAGGCTTTCTTTAGTTATGTTAGGAACCTGGGTGGGAATTCCCAGATATGCTCAGAATTAGTCCAAAATGACAAAAAAATACATCGAACCCACAGACATTGCCAACATCCTAGCTGACAGGTTCAGCACAAACTTCTCCCTCCCCTCCCCACCGAAAGGGCAAATATCTATCCCAGCAGAGTGCTGCCCTCCTGACATCTCAGATGCTCAGGTAAGAGCTGCCCTCTTCAAAGCAAAAAACACAGCATCAATGGGACCAGACGGTGTCCCGGGCTGCGTCCTACACGAACTCCAAGAAGAGCTAAACCCAAACATAAAACTACTGTTCAATCTCAGCCTTACTACAGGATATGTAGTCAAAGAGTGGCATACAGCAACAGTGGTCCCTCTCCACAAAGGTGGTGCCTCAAAGGATCCTGGAAACTATCGCCCCATAAGCCTGACTAGCTTGGTCTGCAAAGCTATGGAAAGGATCATCATGGACCTCATAAATAAAGATATTGGGGACCTACAGACACTGGATCCTACCCAGTTCAGCTTTGTTAAGGGCAGATCCTGCCTCTTAAACCTGGTTGATTTCTTTGAAACAGTCACCAAGGCCATTGACGAGGGGGAGGTGGTCCACACAGCCTTCCTGGACCTCGTAAAAGCCTTTGATACAATACCCCACTCAGGCATTATAGATAAGCTCACCAGCTTAAATATAAACCCCTATGTCACTAGATGGGTTGCAAACTGGCTCAAGGACAGAACCCACATGGTTAGAATTGCTGGAGCTATGTCAGACTCCAAACCAGTTACAGGTGGCGTCCCACAAGGCTCAGTCCTGGGACCTCTCTTGTTTGCTATATATTTCTCGGAGGTAAAGGCCAACACGAAAGGACTGTGGCTGACCAAGTTCACAGATGACTGCAAACTGGGCGCCATAATCAACTCTCCAGCTGACACAAGCATCCTCCAAAAGGGCCTCATAGAAACAGACAACTGGTGCCAGAGCCATGGCCTCAAGTTAAACGCCAAAAAGTGTATAGTCATCCCCTTTGGCAAAAACAAAGTGCCCACAAATTACCACATAGGTGGTAATCCATTAAGTACAGAAGAAGTAATTAGGGACCTGGGGACCCAAGTTGATAGCATTCTCTCATTTGACAACAACGTGGCCAAAGTGGTTAGAAAAACATTTTATATAGCCCACCTAATCATGAAGGGATTCACATCTAGATCAGGGGAGGTCATCATGCCTCTTTACTCATCCCTCATCAGGCCCATAATTGAGTACAATGCCCCTTTTGGGGTGTACCTTACCAGACATCTGCAGCAACTGGAAAGACCCCAAAAATACCTCACCAAAAGGATCAAAGGGCTCAAACAGATGCCATATGCTGCCTGGTTAAAGAAACTCCAGCTCTACTCAGTGGCATACCGCCTGCTCAGAGACGATCTGTGCCTGACGTATAAAGCCATGTCCAGCCCGGAATTAATGGACATGCTGCACCTCAGAAAATCCAAATCCCATCGAGCTACGCGCTCGAGAGACTTGAACCTCAGCACTGAAATAAATAGGACATGCTGGAGGGACAGATTCATAACCCAGAGGCTCCCTTCACTCTGGAATAAAATTCAGGTCCCGGTTAGGCAGAGTCCCTCATTGACTCTCTTCAAGAGGAATCTTGATGAGTGGATGGGAGATCATAGGTTTACCCCGGGTATCACTTCTGTGTCAGTGTTAGTCAGAGGTACAGTATACTAACCTCGAAAAAGGGCATAGCAAAATTCATTTAAAATGGGTGGCGAAAGCCAAACTCACTCTGGCTAGGCTTATAAATGCCCTAGGGCAGATAGCCTAGTATGAACCTGTGAACCTGTGAAACTGTAATCACTGCAGTGACTAAGAATGTTGTGAAAACTACAGGGATATTTTAGTTGTTAATTGATCTCTCCCTCTCACCCCCACCATATGTGCTACAATAACCTAATTACACACCTCAATAGGTACGTGTACACTCCAAACTTGTTGGGACATATGTCCTATTGGTTTATAAATATTCACATTTGGTTCTATGCATGTGCCATGTTAAAATACTGCCATATTGGTGGCCTGTTGCCATCAGTGAAACCTGCATGCTGTTGTAATGGCCACTGTTGTCCCATATATGCATGTGTTATGCTCGCTCTGCAACTGTTGTAAATCTGGTGTCTTGGGTTAATGGGAATACCAATGCATGCTGTTATAATTAATCCTGAATGCTGTTGACGATTACTAATGGATATCTTTCTTAAAACTGCAACACCATAGCTCATATAGGAAGGCCGGTCCCAGCGGCTCACCTGTCCCACCTCTGCTGGCCATGGCACTGGGCACCAGCACATCTGGGTCCCAGCCTGGGACCTCCTCCATTGGCCCTGCACCACCTTTGCGTGGAACCGCCACAGGGGATGGGGCTCAGCCCACTGCTGGGAGCGGGGCAGAGAGGTACCTGTCACCCTCAGTCAGGTCCAGGCCATGGTGCATAGCAAGCTCAACAAGGAGATTCGAGACAAGCTACAACAGCTTGAGGGCCGCATGGTGCAATTAAAGTGTGAGCCTGCCCAACCTACCCAGCCCCCAGTGCAGCCACCTTTGGGGCTGTGAAGGTGCAGTGGTGACTGCCCATGGGTGGGGACCTCAGTCCCACTGTTTCCATTTGGGGGCTCATGGGCTTGCGACTTCCAAACACCCCTCCCCATCCAAGGTGTTTACCCCCACATGTGTCATATACTGTCCCTACATGCGTCTTGTTTGTCTTATCTGTTAACCTACCCAACCATCCTCCCCAAATATACCTATCAGGCCTCCCCAACATCCCACTCTCATCTAAAAAAAAGGGCAATCTGTTCCCACAAAAAAATCATGCCCCACACATAGCTGTACATTTCGCATACAAGTCCACTGGACACATGTAATCCAGTCTAATTGGCATCACAACAAATTATTGTTGCCCTCAACCCCACCCAGGGGTTTGAGTGTCCAAATCTACCTCCAAAATCATGTACAGCTGTTACTGTAGAAGAAATGGGCAGCTATGGACCTTCCCTACACCCTTCTGCACATCTCTGGCTATTTTCCCTATTGTCTTTCCCTCTTTGTGCCCCTTTTTTCACCACTTTCCTATCAACCCCTTTTTCTTTTCTTTTCTTTTAAAGAAATGATTGCATTTATTTATTTATTTATTTATTTATTTATTTTACATGTGTTAACCGGGCGAGTCCAACTGGATATATTTCCATTTTCAGCACAGGCCAGGGGAAAAAAGCTCCACAATAACATTTAAAGGTTTATAATGCACAATTATAAGAGAAAAAAAGTAAAAAATGTAAGACAAAAATAAATGAGAGAGCAGTAGTTACAAAGTCATGCTATATAAGCAAACACCATATTCAAAAATAATTATTTATACAAATATAAAGAAATACATACGTTAAAAATAATTAGAGATCCTTAGCTAAAGAGAAGTATACTAATTAAGAAATACAAAAACTTTGAAAGGAATAAGATACTCTAACAGTAAAATATATGAGGCTGATTACAATATGTTCACAGTTATTTCATATCCTATTTGCAACAATAATTTAAAACAGTTTCTGCTACCCAGCGGTAGGTAGTGTTAAAAAGATGAGTGGAGGCAGGATAGACAAAATGGCAAAAGAGAATGCAGATAATTAGTCAGGGTAATGGCAAGGGCATAACCAGTGTGTTTTAAGATGTTGCTTCAGCCTTTGCTTAAAGAGTGAGAAAAAGGGAAGTACCGTTAGATCTGATGGCAACATGTTCCAATATTTTCCATCGGTATTAGAAAACAAGGAGTCGCCTGCCAAGTTATTAGACTTGGTAGTGCTAGCCAGTAGTTTGGTGGAAGAGCATAAGGAATTGAGGTTTGCATAGGGGCTAATAAGGTTAGAGTATCGGGAGTAAGCACATTTAAGCAGCAGTATGCAGGTTTAAGGCTATTTGCATGGGGGTAAGCACTGCCTACACACGTTAAGCAATTTAGAAGCTAGCTGAGTGTAAGAAACTGTAACCGAAAGTTAGCAGTGCTTACCTTCGTGCAAACCCGCTTGCAACTGCTTTAAAGTGTCTTAATCATTCTGTAACTAACGGCCTGTGTTCTGCCCAGAAACAAAATAAGCAGCCTCTGCAAGGTTCAAACCCAGGACCCTTCCCACCACATACAAACTGAATTACCACTAAGCCATGGCAGATATAAATAAAGTGGATGTTTTCAGAAACATAACATCCAGCCCAGTCATGCAACAGTACAGAGAATGTATACCACCATCTAGATGTATGTGTGTGTGTAAATATATTAATATTTAAACAGATATAACATATCTATATATGTATATATATATATATATATATATATATATATATATATATATATATATATATATATTTAGAAATAGATACAGATATATAAATATATATGAACATATATACATGCAAATGCCTACATCTACACATATATCGGTCAACACCTATATGTCTGTATATACACAACAAGTTACATATATGTACGCAGATATATATCTCTGTAGGTATATACGGACATAGTTATAACTATGTAAGCAAATACATATACCTATATAGGTATATATGGCCATATATCTATAGATAGCAATGGCAGATTAACCGAAACATATATGTCCACATGCACCGTTAATGGGGTTGAGAGGCCCCAAAAAATATACGTCTTGTGCAAATTGGCATACACCCCCCACAGCCAAACACGTCCGCCCTGCAATACACTACCAAGAGTTGCAGATACCATAACTAGGAACTGACACGACATGGGCACATGATGTTAACAGTACTACATCCCACCTGTATGATGCCAGGCTAGTATTCATAACATCTCATGCAGTATAGTCTGGCTCACATTGGAAATGTTAATTGTG
This sequence comes from Protopterus annectens, assembly GCF_019279795.1. Classification (NCBI taxonomy): domain Eukaryota; kingdom Metazoa; phylum Chordata; order Ceratodontiformes; family Protopteridae; genus Protopterus; species Protopterus annectens. The sequence continues at coordinate 336,619,677 of NC_056726.1, read as the reverse complement.
GAAGCTATCAGCATCCCCAGGATACATATACACAGATACTTATATGCAGCTACAGATATATATATATATATATATATATATATATATATATATATATATATCTACATGTGACTACACATACACATGCAGAGATATGTACAGTAAGATACTTATGAAGTAGGTGCACACAATATGGTACAGCCACTATACCTACAGTTAACACCCTAACAACTGGACACTGGAAGAGCCACCCGTACAAATGACATTCATTGCCTGCAACATATACCCACAGAGAGGTCATAGGATAAACACCACACAGAGGTTTGCAGAATTGGAATACCTTTATTTATGTACAATTACAGATTTATATGCCATGTCATATAGCTGTTCAGATATTGACATCCATAGCAACAGAGTAATGCAACTGTAAACAGTTATACTAATACAGTAGTCTGGAAAGGTCCACAACTGTTGCTGTCCAGGCCAAGCCCTTCAAACTGCACATTAGTAAAGACAGACAGGGCCACAGGATACCACACAATCAACAGTAAGTGATGCAGGTGTATAGTCCAGCAGCCTCTATCTACACTCTGTACACAATCACTAGGTGGTAAAGACTTAAGCTGACCAAATGGGATGTAACTGTTACATAACAAGGCATAACTGACACCATCACAGGCACACTGACAAACAGAACAGTCTGTATGGCAGGAGGCAGTAAGCCTGCAGTAACCCACTTTATGTAAGTAATGTCAAGATAGGTGACATGTATGGTACTGTACATCCAGATACCTTAAGGCAGCTCACCCCTGATACCCCCACATGTTGTAACAGCCTAGGTTATGTGTGGTGCACCCCCCCCCAGACTCAATAATACAGAGCCATATACCACTGTTACATACACTGGCCTCTGGAGTGCATATGGGCACACATGTATTGTGTAGGTGAAGCCCACACATATATGGCCCCAGCCCCACCGTATGTGTGGGGGATACAACAGCAGTGGACTGCTGGCAGGCATGGCAGCATGGTATAGATATATGTGCATATGTATCTCTATCTGTATATGTGTAGACATATACTGCTCTGTATATGTATATATCTGGGTGTGTATATGCATATCTATGTACATATACACACCCATTTATATATGTCGATATGTACATGTGTAATTATCTATATAGATATCTGGATAATCATATGTACATATATATTCACCATATGCCCTGAACATGGGGTGTAGCCCTACCTCAGCCCCTATAGTCCCACCTTCATAGTGCAAAGGGATGTCTGGCATGTATAGCAGGTATATTAGCAGACTATTGCTATTGTAATAGGGATTGTCTTCACAGACATGGTGTGTGTGGGAGGTCACATCTGCTTTTCACATGTGCGCCATTGGCTACTGACAGACATCCTAAGGACATCATTGTACAGTACTGCTGCAAGCACATAATGCTCCTGTGGACTACAGCAAAGATATTGGCCAATAGATGCAAACATTCTGACACACTCTGTACAGTCCAGAGGTATACACAGAACCCCTTAGTGCAGAATATGTGGACCAAGCCTGACAATATGGATGTTAACAGCCATGTAGATGGGTATAACACATAACGACTGGTATACATTTGCCCCGATGGGTTATGCATTCACACACCTCTGTCTATCCTGACACATAATAACTGCTGGTACAGAGGTGCCATGGCCACATACTACCCACTAGATATTGACATACATCTGTACAGCATCCAACCGCTCTGTTTGACATACATGACTGTTAAGGGAGGCCCGGCAGCAGTACATCTGGAAAGTATCTGGACATGACACCTTGCTGGGTAAGTACACTAAGCTGCTAGGCATGTACTAAAGCACTGTGCAGGCTACAGGCAGACTGGCTCAGCACTGGCCTACATCGTCTATGGGGGAATGCACATGTACCTGCATGTATAGCAGGCTCTACAGGCATGTCACAGCACAGGTTAAGATACACCTGTGTGAAAGTGCATAATCACAACCAATGTTAATACAGCCACAGCCTCATATGGTAAGCTAGCATAATATTACAGTATATGCACTATCTGTTCAACACTAGCCTCATATGTGCCACTCATACACTAACTCTACATATACTGGGCCGCTACACAGTGTGGTCTGATGCCCGTCTGTGGTATAGGACATGTGTGTGCATGGCCCTACAAACATGTAAGCCAATATGGTAACATACAGTGGTGCAGCATGTAACTTCAGATAGGATGGGACCTTGGATGATGACATCTACCACAGTCTGTACACAGGCCAAGGTACATATTAACAATACACATGCTGTCGGCATTCACCATAAGTATACTGACCTCAGTACTGTACAAACAACCACAGAATGTCCAGGTCATGTCATCAAATATAACCCCTACTGTACATTACATGTGTAGTGGTCTGATATCTCACTGGCTTGTTTTCAGATATGATGACACTGATAATGGTGTACAACACATATGCACCTCTTAATGCACGACATATGTACAAAGGTTGACAGAGGTATACCTGGAAGCACATACACAGGGCCAATATTGACATGTTGCTGTGATAACCTCATACATTTACTGTTGTAACAGGGTTTGTTGCAACATATGTCCTATGAGGGATATGAGGTCAGTAGCTGTCACGGCTTTCACCATCTACAGACTGCAATCCTCACACTACCTTCTGCAGTTCACAGACATATGCTCTCTAGGTAACACATGAAACCAAAGGCACAACACACTGCCCAGTCTGCAGATGACCCTACAGATGGGGATTCCTCATAAACACAGAACTCACATGGCAGGTATTAACTTATTAACCCCGAGTACCATCTCACAGCACCTCTGTGCTTACATCCGAGTGCGCTGTGAGACGCTAGTAATTGTATGCAGTTACAGCAGAGTCCCTTCCACGAGCGCTTCTAACTTTACCCCCGTATTGTAACTAGACTGTTAAAAAAATAAGTTGAAAAAGTATCTGAACTTTTTCAGTTACTTTCACAACTTACATTTCATTGAGGAGCAGCATCATGTTCATATTTAACTTTCTGGAGAAAATCGGCTGTATATACAAGTAATCTTAGTAAGCCGATTCTCTATGCATTTCAAGGAGCAAGTGGCGGCAGCCAATCGGATTGCTCCATGTCAAGCGGCCACTTACATAATACCTCAACCCTCAATCTGTTTTCTTTGATCTGTCCAAATAAATACAGGGTTCAGTAGTAGCAATCCTCTTTCATTTTTCTGATATTTGCAGTCTTTATTGCTACTGGATCCTGCAATTTATTTGGACAGAACATCCATTTTTGCCTGCCTGCAGGTTTGCGAGTCTAGAATACTGCCACGATCTGACCAGCGTAGAAAAAAAGCAAGCAAAGTATTTTTTTTTTGGCCTTGTTTTATTGTAGTAGCTTCATAGTTTGGCCGGTAATATCTGTGCTTTCTACCTACAGTTTCAAAATACAGTTGTTTGCTACCTTACTGTTACAGCTCTATGCATTTCGAAGTGCTTCTTTTTATTAAGCTGTCTTATATTAAGATCAATGGATCTGTTTTATTTATACTTTTAATAATACTTATAGCTTAAATTTTGCATTATGATTACCTCGTCCAGGACTACTCCATTACCAAATTGCAGATTTAAACTTAATGCGCAGGTGTCATGCAAGGGCATATTGAAGTGAAGTTTCCCGTAAACAAAACACTCTGACAGCAATATTACTATTTGGGACATGCCTGAACTCTACAACTAGAAGCTGTTAAATTCCTAAAGCATCAGGACTGCTAGTTCATATCAGGAGTACACTTTATCAGTTCTTGTACAACGTATAGAAATGTAGAGGCAAACAGGAACCTTCAGCATACCTCTCAGTATTTCTTGATTTTGCAGCATGTTCATGATTTTGCCTTTTTTGCCTTGCCTCACCCCCCACCCCTTTTTGATTTGTCAATAACTCGCTGAGGATTTTGTGATCCCCAAACTTTATGCACTTTATGCAATACCAGATGGTGCTGTTCAGTAAATGCATGCCGATGCAAAACATTTGAAGTAATTAGTGTTGTTGTTGTGTCTTTCAGCTTTTCCCGGTTAGGGGTCGCCACAGCGGAACTCCGGTCCGCTAATGATTGGCAGTAGATTTTTACATGCCGAGTTGCCAGCTCTGACGCACAACCTTCAACAAAGGTATGCCCATTCATGCATGTCTCCACACAGAAGACGCTTTTAGCTGAGAATCGAACAGGATGTCTTACTGTGAGGCGACAACGCTACCACAGCACCACCATCGCAGTATTTGTGCCTGGTTTTGTGTCTGATTTCTTGATCAAAGAAGTTGAGGGCTGTTTTCCACTGTTATGTGGCAAGCGAATAGCTTAACTGCATTTACTGGGGATGTTTTTCTTACACATAATAGCTCTGTATACATAATTAACTTTGTTGGCAAAACTGTCTGCCAGACTCGACTTTAGTGTAGCTCAAAATAAAAGCTGCGGTAAAAAAAAATAGCGAACAAACTGTCCTGCTAGTTTTTGTGAGGAGAAAACATACAGACTTGTGATAATCAAAAACATACCCTTCTGATGCAAAATCATTGAAGTTATCCATTTAAAATTGCCTTCTCACCTTTCACTCCGGATGCTTGCATAGAGGAAATAGTTTAAATATTGCACTTGCAAAGGTGAAAGAGAAATGTAGAAAATATACCATATGCTTTCCTCCAAAGTGCATCAGATACCTGGCTGGTCGCCTACAGGCATGCCATTTTTCAAAGAAAGCACGCAATCAACCAAAAACTAACTGCTTTTTCCAGATTCCACTGTTTTGCAAAACGTCTCCTTTTAAAACC